>NC_083614.1:5255000-5327500 GCF_963584025.1 Labrus mixtus | reverse complement strand
AGGCTCAAATAAACATGATGAAGATAAATGTTCATATCTTGGATTAATACACAACTTTCTATTGTATTTATTGATCATTAATGCTAACAAGTCAGTGGCTGAATGTCAAAGTTAGTTGCAATAAGATGAAATGGGTTATCAAAAATCTTTTTTCAGTTTCTCCGATCTCAACAACTGAATACCCGTCGTTAAAAATAAATAAATCAATTGGTTAAAACACTTAGGTAGCAACTGAGACCGGCAACTTCATCATAGCGTACAGCGGTAGGGAGCTTTTCTTGTCCGCCAGGTGGGCGATTCCATAAGCCTGTGATGTCAACTGAAAGCTATACATTTGCCAGAAGAATTTCAGGTTTGAAGAAGTTAAAAGATTTTGACAGAAAGTCAGATGTTTGTAGCATTTTCTCTCTTTCTTTTTTTTTAATACCAAAACTGTGTCATCAACCCTCGGGTCCAAGTCTGAACTCTGGGAAGAAGAAAGTAGGAAGTTACTTGGATAAGAGAAAACAAGAGACCCAGTATGAAGACTCCACCACGGTGGGTGGGTGGGTGTGAGTCTGGGGGTCTGATGGTGGCTGTGTGTGTGTGTGTGTGTGTGTGTGTGTGTGTGTGTGTGTGTGTGTGGCCCCCGCCTGTGAACCCGCCTGTCTGGAGGAGCTGACGAGCCTGCGTTCATTAAAGACTGAGCTCTGTGCCGTCAACTTATCTGATGAAGAGAGAGAACAACACCACCGGCTGCTTTGTTCACCCTGAGGTCCACAAGCTTCACCTCATATACATGTACAATATGTGTAAGTCTGTGTGTGGAAGAGAGAGAGAGAGAGAGAGAGAGAGAGAGAGAGAGAGAGAGAGAGAGAGAGAGTGTGTAACAGGGGAGGAAGTAAAGAAAGACCGCCAATTAAAAATAATTGGGACTAATTTCATAAACACAGTGCAACAGGGGAAATATATTTAATCAGGCGCGATCATTAGACTAACTTCTGCTCCACTTCCCCCCCTGAAACCAGCCGGGCGCTTCTGGGCCTCAGAGCGAGGAGGAGGAGGAGGAGGAGAGCGAGGAAGATGGAGAAAAGGAAATTAAAAAAACAAAGAAGAAAAGTTTGGAGTAGCAGGCAGACGGAGAGTTTGGTGGCCTGAGTTATGTGTGATCCCTTTCATGTCCCTCGACTGGCCCGCGCTGCACTGCCAACCCAAACAGCGGCATTGGGGAGGTCCGACTCTCAAACTGCTCCCCTCTTCCTCTTTGCCCCGTGCACGCCCGGCTGACAGGATGAAAAACAAACCCTGTGTGTGTGTGTGTGTGTGTGTGTGTGTGTGTGTGTGTGTGTGTGTGTGTGTGTGTGTGAGGCAGAGAGGACTTTCAAACCGCTGCAATTCCAGTTTAAATTCATGTCTTGCCAGTTCTTTTTGCGACCTTCTTCCCCTTTTTTCTGTCCCCGCTCGTAAATCACAATCATCATCACCATGTGAGGATGGGACTTCATATTCTCAGTATGTGGAGCTGCACACCCACACACTGACATGAGTGCACACACACACTGATCCATCACACTGACTGAGAAAGCCTGATGGTCCTAAAAGGCAAACAATTAGGAAACATTTGAGTTGGTCTTCTCTCCTTCTCAGCCCCACGAAGAAGAGAAGAAGTAACGAGAATAAAGACGAAGGAGGTTTGGTTTAGCACCGAGTGTGACAGGAAACAAATCCATAAAGGAGTCTGGGGAACGCTCATAATGGCCCTCTTACCAGCATCAATGTCTTTTTTCTGCCACAACTGAACCAGAGATTAACATTAACCGCTCGGAGCTATTTACAACCTGCACACATCACACAGCAGCCCTGTTCACCACAGACTGTCTGCCAAGCAGCCAATCAGACTCCAGCTTTTCAGGAGCGCAGTGCGTCCCTAATCCAATCACAGTGTTTGTTCTGTATTTGCAGTGTTGTCAGAGACCAATGGGGGCTCCTTCCACATGTGGTGTTGGCTGAGGAGCGTTTTGGTTTAAGAGCTCATTTCCCAGGCTGCAATAAGAGGAACCATTTTCCTGGAGAAATGCTGCTCGAGCCTTTAATCAAAGCCATACGCTGAGACAACAATGTAGACGTTTTACACTGGGCTCTGTAATATGGATTTTTCCTTCTTCATGAAGTGACATGCAGACCAAGCAAAACTTTTTGAGAACCCAAACTATAGTTGAAGGTTGTTTTGAGGAGTCTGTTTTGGCTGCTCTACTGTCCACACTCTGGTGCAAAGCTGCATGAAAAAAACACCACAGTGACATGTCATTTAAAGAGGTATGATATATTTTGGACGATTGACAACAAATCTCTCAAAAAGACCAAAACAAACATTTGACAGGTTAAAACCCTAGCCACACAGTTCTCCATTGTTGATAAAAAGCTACATGGAATATATTTTATCCAGCAATGCTTCACCACAGCGTGATACGTTCCATTATTGCCATAATATGGACAATATCGTTTACTAGGATTCTATGGAGGGATGTGCATTTTGAATACATTTAGAATAACAGATTATTGGTCAACTATCGTAAAATCCGGTGCGACCAATATACCTGTTCAAAATACTGAAACACGCGCCGTCATTACAGCGGGTGCAGCAGCCACTAAGTGCAGCCTGACGTGATTAAAAACCCATCCCCATTCATTGTGTATTGAAATCTGACTGCACGCTGTGCTGGGAAAGACGGCGACACAGACCAGGCTGGCTGCGTGACTTTTTCCACATCTTTTCTCCCTCACGAGGTCATAATCATGCATTTACAGAAAACAGTGGTATATTGTTCAGTAAATAAAACTTGTGGAGTGCTCTTTAGATTGAAAGAGTCATATGTTAAAGTTAAAGAGTGACCAGCGGAGTCGGGCTCACCAGCTAGGAGTCTGTTCCTCTGATTCACAACTTTCCCTGCAGGCTGAGAGCACAACTACAGTACTGTAGCTAGTAGGAGTGCAAACCCCCGAACGTGAAAACAGTCGGAACTCAAAGAACGACACAGCTGCACAGAAACTGAACACAATATAAATCGTAACGCAGGAAGACAGTTTAAACTTTTTTTTCTCTTTAAGAGACCTTCAAAACAGGGTGCGTCTTATATACCGGTGTGACTTATATTCCGGATTTTACGGTATGTGAAATTTTTGCTGACCTGTGCCCACCTCTGGTTGTCTGTCTATGTTGCCTTTACCTAAGTCCTAACTTGTTCTCTGTTGTACATCTCTTAATTAAATAATATGTTACAAGAGGACAAATAAGCTCTCTATGCTATCAAGCTGAATCCAGGCCAGTTCACAAGCTTGTTCCCTCAGCTCAGTTAATGGAGAGTCAGTGTAACTGTTTTATCAGAAGACTTAAATGTACTGTCGTCTGCTGTCTTACACCTGTCTTACACCTGTCTTACACCTGTCTGCAAACTATAGAACTGTTTGAACTCAGACAGAGCATCTCAAATGAGCAACAATTCTAATGGAATAAAATGACTTCCAATGAAACATTGCTGCCCTACCTTCTTTTAAATCTAGGTTTTTATCTGCTACATTTTTTAAAAATGAAATGTCAGCCTGAAAGATTATGCAACAGTGAAAACCGTCACACCAACTTTCTGCTTATTGGGAAAAAAAACAAAACTTTTTTGCAACTCGATATGAAACTCAGGTCCAACATGGCTGACAGGAAACAAGGACCAGATAACAGATCTTCAGTGTACAGTAGTCTGAGGAGCACCATTTCCTGAAGATGCTCTTTAATTAAGTTCCCAGAAGGAGGTCGTTAGCGAGGTCGGGGTGTGCAGCATTAACTCGTCATGCGTCCTGTCCTTAAATCCCTTGTCCTTAGTTCTTTATTTCGAGCATTCTTGTGTGTGTGTGTAGTGTGTAGTGTGTGTATATTGTTCTTGTGTCTCCTGCACGCTCTTTGTGCACACACTGTAGCCAAGGGGAACAAAACAGAAGACTTTGTGAAAACATAGTTCTCATGGTGACCAGGTTTCATTCTGCGTCTGGTTTCCATTAGAATCCTTTAATTGGTGGAGAATGTCACAATCAATGTTTTTGCTCTGGATGCAGAGAGACGACCTCCCGCCTCACGTTACGCCAGCCAAGCTCCATCCACTGCCATAAAACACAGACACTGGTGCACGCACACAAACACACATTCAAATATAAAAAAGCAGGGTGCTGAATTCCTCCACTTGGGCAAGACCTGCGCACATGTGCACACACACGCACAACTTTTTTTCTGTTTAAAACACACCTGGCACATTCTGACAGGGTAATTTCCAATGAAGTGTTTATAACAGAGAAGCAGGTTTTTAACATGAGCCACATCTTGCAGCCTGCGCCTGCCAAGAGGCCCCTCAATCCAAACTGCACTTAGCCAAGTAGAACAGGAAGAGAGAGAGAGAGAGAGACGGAGAATGAAAAAAGAGCGAGGGATCAACAATCTTTATTAGTGCTTTACATCGACATACCAACCCCTCCATATAATATATGAGCCTGTGTGCGATATGAGATGAAAACCCGGACAGCAGTGTATTATTTCAGGGTGTGTGCGAAGGTAACAGAGCGGGCCAAAACTAAAAGTAGCTCTAATTATGAACTATGTGGCAGGGGAGGAGACGTGTGTGTGTGTACAGGCTCAAGGTTAAAGACGCTATTACTCTGGGAGGTACAGCTGGCTGTGGTGTGGAGGTAGACGCTTCATTCATCTTTGGAGGCCGGCCCTTGATCTGCTCCACCACACAGTTAACCAGCTCAGCCAAAACCTGCAAACACTCTGCTGCTGCACAGAAACCAAGGAAACCCCGGAGTAAACACACACTGGTGGGTATAAGTGGAGTTGGTAAAAAAGCACACACCTTCTGTACTCAGGGGGAAGTAAAGATACAACTCTTGTAAAAGCACGTTTTCCTGCAGAATAAATGTCGTCACAGTATCAAAGTATGATGTGTCCCTCTGGAGGACATTTCTACAAGCTGTTTGTGTGCAATGCTAACTGAAGCTCAACTCATATTAGATCATATTAAACTGAGATCAGACTTACTTTAAATCAAAGTACAAAAACTATTCATTTTGAAAATATTGTTACATCAACTTTGCTCCAATCTTGAAACACAACGACTATTGTTTGATGACAATGTATATCTGATGGCCAACTTCCAGTGAAGCCAACAGTAAGTGATAAACGACTTCCAGCCAAGACTATATTAACTGCATGTTGCATTGTTTACTGTCCAATAAGCAACTTGAGAAGTGACAGAATGAAAGTATGTTTAGATAAGAAGTGAAGTTATGTCTGCAAAATAAACTGTCATTTCTTGGTTCATTACATCCTTCAGAGGAGCGGTCATCAGTTTCTGGTGAGTCTCAGTTGGACGGTAAATAGTAAGTTACACAGAGGCTTCACTCTGGATTACTTCAGTAGTATGAACCTAAAAAATAAACAGATTTTCTTGTGATTTACTCACATAAACAGGTCGGAGGTTTGCTCAAATAACATCATGAAGCAGATTTGTAAAAACTAAATAGTTAAGCTTTGTCGGGTCTGTGCTCAAGAGGAGAAGAAAACAACTTTTAAAATGTTTGTCTGTTGGATGAAGATCTGATCAATGATTTCTGATGCTTTTCAGGCAGTCAGGTAATCTAAACGCTGATTGGCTTTCGAGGAGGTTGAAATCTTTGACAGATTGTTAGCTGCACTAGTGTGCAGGTATCTGTTTACAGAGACAAATAAATCTGTGGCATGTTATCGCAGATGGAAGCCGGGATGTCATTACGGTGGACTGCGATCAAACAGGTTATTGGTCGATACTCCTCCGACTACAAAAACATTACAAAAAGAAAGCAGAAAACTTCCAATACAAAGATCCAGCCCCCTGTCCTGCTCTGAAGTCATCGTTCATGTCGGCTGCTTCACTTTCATTCAGGTAGCTATAAGTCCATTTTTGAAATGTTATACCTGTAATTGATGATAGACCTAAAAAAATGCCTCATCCATTTAGGCTGAAATTGGTCTTGATATATGGGGAAGGCAGTGTGCAATACTGCAAATTTAAAATAAGAGACAACTCCCCTTTATGCATTAAAGCTAAAGTAATGACTCCTATTTTTAAATCCTAAACGTAGAATATTCAGATATTGGTGTTAATATGCAGGCTGTAACAGTCAAAGAAAAATACTCATGTAAAGTAGAGATGTACAAAAAACTTCAGTAGAGGACAGTTGGAAAGTATTTTCATCTTCTTTCAGTTCGATCTCTTCATATTAGTGAGATAAAACCACAAGAAGTAACTCTCATTGTCATGGAAGAGGAGCTGTAGACGTTCAAGTGAAAGGTCATTTCTGCCTCACGTTATTTTTCTCTAACACTTTTCCACAAGCTCAGACATTCCCACACTCCAATATTTGTGTAGCTGCTTGCCAAACTGACCAAAGATTGTGTGTGTGTGTCTGTGTGTGTGTGTGTTTGTGTGTGTGTGTAGATACAGGGTATGTGCGTATCAGACAGTGTGATATAGGGATTGAAAGAGAGAGATGGGGTGTGAAAACTTTGATAAGGATCCTCCCATTAACAGCGCTGGAGGCCGACAGAGGAAATAAACAATCATGTGTTCTCACTCTCCTGCTCTGATTTCTCTCTCTCTCTCTCTCTCTCTCAGACCGTCAGCATGTTTGGCACAACACAGCACACTCCTGGAAGTAATCATGAGATCACATTAACTCACCGGTGAGTTTCTGCAGCAGCGGGCTGAGCTGGCTCTCTCGGGTGATGACCAGGGTGAGCGCTCCTATCAGCTCCCTCTCCAGCTTCTCCAGCTCCTCCTCTTCCTCCTCGGCCTCCTGGTCTGCAGGCTGGGCCTCGTCAGCCAGGGAGTACAGGTAAACCAGCAGGAGGATCAGCTCATCGGGACCACATTCATCCTCCCCGGACCTCGACCCCGAGGACAAGCTGTCCTCTCCCCCTCGAGGCTTCATCAGGGGCAGCAGCTGCCTCAAGACAGCGGGGAAATCAGAGTCTCCCAGAGCCTGTGACAAACCACAAACGACATATGACAGGCCATCAAAAAACAGATTTGTAACCTTCTAGAGATATTCAAAGGTCGATTTTTCGTGAGTTATAACACAAAATGAGCACTGATGTGAAATTCATGGCGATAAAGGGAAGCTCCACAGATTATTAGTTTTCACCAGATTGCTCGAAATGTTTGGAAGTACTTTTTCCTTTTTTTAAACCCTCCAATATTCAAGCACATTATAACCTGAGGTAAACTCTTTCAGGGAAACTTTGACATTTTGGAATATCTGATGGTTTGCTCTCTTGCTTTACATAAAGTTAATCTATAATGTTGTTTGTGAAGTCTATAAAATTGTTGTTAAAGTTCTTATATATAGCTAGTAGTTGAACAATTAGAAGTGTCCCATCTCTTGATTTTTCACAGTAACATGACCTGTTGATTATGTCATAACCCGGCTCTTATATATAATTTAATAATTTATTATAAAACTAATTAAATTACTCAATAACAAGAATTTAATCAGTTGTGAACCTGTATTTGTGATACAAGTATTATGTGGTGAGTAAGGTGTTTAAAAGTGCTCTAACATAAATAACTAAAGAAACAAATATGCAAATGTTGGTGAGGCTGAGGGAGAGCCAGAGAGGCAGAGAGTCAGAGAGTAAATGAGGGAAACCAGCAGATCTTTGTAGACGAGAATGCAAAATCAGCCCAGGTGCTGATGAACCTCCAGTGACCACAGCAGCAAACCAAACACTCCCAGTGCCTGGTGACAGGGCCGTCACAATAAGTCTACATTCATATTAGCTGGCTGACGTAGAAAAAGTGTGAAAATTAAGAGCACTGAGAGAGTGAGCTCATCGTTCCATTAGCTAATTTCTTACAGCTCTGTGAGTGGTTGAGGGAACACTTTATTTTGCTTCATTCTCTTGCTGGATTTGCATCAACTGTTTGCTCTTTTTTTTTTCTTTATCACACACACATTCACACACATTGACAAATATAACATTCGGGGCGATGTTTGGGTGCAGTGACCTGTTTTTTTGTGAGCCTTGTCTGAGCAGTCCCCTCTCGATTGTTGCTCTGTAGCTGGACATGCTGTGGATCACTGGACCGTTTACTGAACAGAACACTGGCTGCCCTCACAACAAGGGTGAGCTCATAGGTCTATAAAACAAGGGTGTGGAGCTAATCCATCCAGTGGACATGAACAGTGAATGAAAAATAAGGGCTGAAAGTGAAAAACAGAGTCACAGAGTGCAAGGAGACAGTGGAAATAAAAGTTAGAGAAGATATTGCGAGAGGAACTGAGCTTCAGATGATACAATCTGTTGACAGAAGACGGCAGAGATACAAACGCTCCTGTGGATATGTTTCACTTTAATGAGGGATTCCTCCACAAAGAGCAAACAGGCTCTGAGAACGAGAGGCTCTGGACTCTGTGGTGGGCCCACTGGGGGGGGATCCTGTGTCTGACCCAGAAGAACTCTGCAACGAGCCAAAGACGCAAAAACAATCAGAGCCCGAGCTGGAGAAGCAAAGCCACAGAGAGACTGAGTGTCCCTCGTGGAGGAGCAGCTGAGGGGACTTTTCTTGGGAAGAGTTTGGTCCACATCTGTGACTCTGTTGATGATTGAGATTTTCTTTATCATAAATATCAAGTTTAAAAAAACAGTCAGTGCAAAAGATGATGTCTGCATCACTCACATTACCCCCCCCCGTCCATCTCCCTCTCTCTCTCTCCCTCTCTCTCTCTCTCACTGCCCTGTTCACTCCAGCAGGGCCTCCTCCCCGCCTCACCTCCCGGCCAACCACTCGGCCCTTGGGACCGTTCAAATACAATCTGAGCACATATTTTTCTCCTTAAACATTGTGAAATCAAATACCTCTCTGAGTCCCACTCATTCTGACTGCCAAACAATGTTCGGGGATCATTCCCTCGCTCGTTTTGGCTGGTGGACTTGTTGAGGAGAGAAAGGACATTGTGTTTTTTTTTTTTTGAAATTCAAACTGCTCAGCAGTTGCTTCTTTCATCTCTCACTTTAGAACCACTTATCACCTACATGCGTGTCTGTACATGTGCAGGAGGATCAACCAGGAAGCGAGCCACTGACAGCACATTACGTTTTCATTTTTGACCTGAGCAGGTTTAATCAGGGCGCCGCAACAAATGCAATATCTTATTACAAAGACAAAGCGCTGACGAGCCCTTTCTTCTTCCACACTTTAAAGTGTGTGTACTGAATGTTCAATTAATCCAGAATGACAACAAAAGTTAAGCCTGTCATTTTCCAGGTCAGCTTATGTGTTTGCTTTCAGTCTGTATGCACCACTACAGAGAAGCAGCTTACAGTACTTTATCTGTGCAATGACAATCAAGGCATCCTGATTCTGATTCAGTTTTGAGGGAGGAAAATGGTAGCTGCTCTGGTCATAAAATCAAATGTGACTTTCAAGCCAATGGGAATTGAGAGCCAGTTGGTTCAGGCTGAATATCTGCAAAATCAGCACTAGAAAGTTCCTGTGAAATTGTGGGTTGTATCAAATATGGGGGATGATCTAGTGACCAATCTTCCGGTTATTGAAAGGCAACAACTGAAAATTTCATAAGTTTATTTAGGCCACGTGTCAGATTCTAGTGTTTTTTTTTCCAAAGAACCAGCATCTTTATTCAGTTTCAATGAGGTGAGTGCTTTCACAGCAGCAGGCAGCCACAAAGCGCCTTGTGTCTTTTTTCTGAGCGCTCCGCCTTTTTTGTGGGACCGCTCAAATTTAGACAATTGGAGTCTAAAATCTTGCAACTTTTCAGAAAGGCGCTGTTGCAACACCTGCACTCCATATACGATATTTCCAGTTTTCTTTTGCCTCCTACAGACCATGTCTTGTACCCACATCCTCTTTGCTCCGTGTCTGATCGGGGAAAAAACAATTTCAAATATCAAACATGCATGGATGAACAACGGCCAGTGTCGTTCATACAGTGGTCATTGTCAACAAAATGTTGTCATAGAGACAGGATGGACGTGCAGTGCTTTTATTCTCAGTGCACAAATGCTTCAGCGCTTTTCTGCCTGGAAAAATATCAAGTTGGACACGGGCCTTACTTTATTTTTATTATGATCATCATAAGACCCCTCAGATTAGCTTAGCGACTGTTAGGGGGTAGCAAACCCCAGTTTGAATCTGTGGACTTGAAATCTTATCATTTATTTATAACTTCTTTACTTCATAGCTGTGAGCTTTAAGTACTATTGCATGCTGACATGTTTTAGTTTGTATAACACACACTTGCTCCATACTGCATGTGGACGACTTTTATACAAACTAGTTTAAAAAATAGGACAAGAAAATATAACATTGCATCTAAAATGAATCTTCTCTCCTGACCAAAAGTATCTCTGAGTGTTATAATTCCTGACATCACAAACCTCCCTTAATACCTCAAGACGTCTTGTTTGTCTGTTTAGGTTTCTGGTACTTAAGTACAAATTCTTTAATCTTTGCACCATAATATACCACCAATAAGCCAGAGTGCACGCTCTGCCCTGCATGTGTGTATGTTTTGACATGTGAGAGGAAGCATGCTCTGGAGCTGTGTCCCTTCAGAAGATCTATAAAAGCTGCTGTCAGCTGCAGGCCCCGGCGCCAGAGCAGGAAATGGAGCTCTTTGGTTCAGAACTGAGTGAAGCAGCGCTGGCACTCGAGCTCGCTGGAAAGGTACAGAGCTCAGTACACCTCTGGGAACAGAGCGGAGCAGAAAACAGCAAGATTTCCACGCCATTCAGAACAACACAATCCCTGTATTTCACAAAGATATAATGTGTCTTATTATATTTGATTTATGTGACCTTTTCAGTGGCTTACTTTGAGAAAAGGCCTCAGTGTTGAGGTAACTATTTGTGTCATCTGGAGCATGAACTGTTTAGGTTGTGAAAGTTTCTGATACTTTTTGTATCCAGGTGTTTTAAAACAGCACATTCTCTGTTTTTTTTGTTGTTGATCAATAGTACAGAAAAATACAGAAGCATTCAACAAATCTCCATTCATATATTCACCAAAAGCTGCTGCAAATGAAACCGAGAGCAATGTTGGTTTGTTATATTTTACAGGTCGGCAAATACTGACATTTCTCAAGTCCATCTGGTGTTAAAGTAGCATTTATGTCTCTTGGACACAGAGAGCAGAGGAGTTAAATCTGTCTGAATTGGTTTCAGTTCAGAAAACATATTTGTTCTATTTAGACTGTGTGCAGCTGTTTACTTGCAGTTTTGGGGAATTAGAAACAAGAAATGACCCAGTATTGGAGGCCTAGGATTTCTATTTTTGATGCTGTCATATCGAATCATCAATATTTTTGGATTTATAACTGGAATTGTATCAGGTAAAAATTCTAGTATGGGATAACCCTACGGTACAACACTATTTAGTCTGCAGTAAGAAAATATCAGCAATGAGCGAAGTAAAAGCAAAAGAAACAGCAGCAACTTTAGAGGTAGTGGAGTCTTTGCATGTGCCAGAATGAATGATAAAAATGCAAAAGAGTCAAAGTTGATCTATTGTGCTGATCCCCAGAGATCTTCAGAGAAATAATAGTGCAATAGTTCCCCGATATGAAACCAAGAATTTCAAGAGACGGCTTCAAGCCTCTACCTAAACCCTTGAAACTTCTTACATAGTCTCTTTTCACCCAAAACTGGAGGGCGGCCCTCCCCTGGCAGCCCTGCAGCATTCTGCCAGCTGATACGAACTGTGCAAATCTATTCTATTGGTTTCATAGACTGAAAGGTGAAAATGGGGATAATATGGAATCTTTTAATGAAAATACTTAGTTCATATAGATACTATCATTTGACTTAAACCAGACTTACTCAGCATAACTTTGTAATCACATCATTCACCAATCTCTTTGTTAGTTTTCCAAAAGACTATTTCAAAATCCATGAGGCGTTTAAGGACCTCTGTGCAGATTCAGGGGTCTGAACTACAGAATGACTGCCGTAATAACAGGAAGCAAAGCCTATTATTACACATCATTACTAAATGCAGCGGCCCTGCTGCCACACTCTAATGTGACTATTACACACGATTATAGAATAACAAAGACATCGCTCTGTCTAAACAATGTCCATTTTTAGAGTTTGCAATTACTCAAATAAAGCCATTACTTTAATAACTGGAGATCGTGACACAATATTTCCCAAAGAAAACCTGACGCAGGATAAAATTCTGAACATAACAGGTCTTTGTTGTCTGAATACTCACAGCTGATGGGCTGAGGCCCTAAATTTGCCGCTGGATTATTGGTTTACGACCAAAGCGTCACCGGCTTTTCGCTCGTTCTTATGGACCTATCATAAGCTCTCTCTCACAGGCTCTGCTTTGAATCTGTAGGCCAATGATTGACAGATCACTGTTTGGCAATCCTGGGGTCCATAAAGGCTCTATCTCGCCCAATCACAGAGCCCGGGCCAAACTCCGCCCCTGCCCGGCTCGGCCTGAACAGGAAACCAGCTCCAGATGCAAACCCTGGAGGAAGGTGAGTGTTTCAGATGCATCGCAGCGAGTTAACCAGAACCAGGCCTCGCTCGCTCGCTTGCTGCCTGCACAATGAGCCTTTTTCTGGGCCTGAGGGGGCTGGGGGGAGGGGCGGGGATTTGGAGGTGGGGGTCCTTAAGGGAGCCTGAACAAAGTTGGCTATAGGTCAGTTGCTCCAGTCAACATCAGACCTGGACAGGAGTCACCTTACATGGATGTCAGACGTTTCATCATCTCCATGGCAATAAGAAAAAAAAAAAAACTCTTTTGCATTCTCATGGAGACACACACATGTGCTTCATTAGCAAACGTGTAATCACATCCAATTTGCATTCACAAATAACGACACGCAAAGCTGGAAGGGAAACAAGCAAACTAGTAAAAAACCCAGATACATAAATCTTAAATGTTAGAAGACTGTGACTAAACTCTGAATTATGTACAGCAAGCTTACTTTTGATTTGTAGAGCAGCTGGAAACAAACACGTCTGTCTTCAGGCACAGAGAGAGAAACAGGACTTTAAACGAGTAAACAACAACAACACTCACACAGATATTTAGTAAAAGACTAGAGACATGCTCAGTGTGACCTGCAGCCGTGACAAACGATGAACCTGAGAACGGGTTCACCGGGACATTTCTGTTTATTAAAAGACGGAAATTCAGCTGAAGTTGAGCCGGAATGGAAGAATACAGTTTATCTCTGGCTTCATCTTTACAGCAGTTATTCTGTCATGTGCGAAAGGTGCGGAACGAGGGATCAAGTCTCTAACAGGAGGAGCGGAAATGTGACTCTAAACACAAAGTGAGAAAGTGTGCACACCAGATCAAACAGAGGAGGATTTTGAATTCATCATTTTTGAACACTCGCTTCAATTTTATCCCTTTACAGGATACAGTATATCCACATGTCTCGATCCCATCTTGTCAGCTGTGAACCTGCTCAAAATACTCATTCTGAGGCGTTAATACTGAGACTAAAAGATTTGATTTAAGTAGTTATCTGTCATCTTTAATATCCTCTGCTTTTTTCTTTTCTTTAACGTTTCAATGACACGAAACTTTCCTGCTGGTTTTACTCATGTTGGGATTTTTTCTGCAGTAGTATTTAAACTTATTTAAACTCTGTTGTAACATCATAAAATATAATTTTCATTCACAGCTACAGAGTTTGCACTTCCAGAGCTGGAATAAAATGATCTGCATGTGAATGAGGGGTACAAAGGAAGAGAACATGCATGTTAGCTATTTTTTGGACGAGCTTGTTACTATTATTATGATCACTCTAACTGTTACTGCAAAGCCAAAGATTGTACACAGGCTGCCTCACTTGAAAAGCATTCAACTAGTAAAACAGGGCGGGTCTTTATAGTGACGCAATCACAGAAAACAACTTAACTTGTCACTTAGTTTCATCAATGATCAAATATGAAGCTCGAAAAAAAAGAGAACTGTTGTTTTCAGCATTTAAAGATGATGAATTAGTTTTAAATGATTAAAAATGTAGGAGAATAAATAAATGTGTTAGTCACAGGCAGGTGTTGGATGAAGAGAAGTTCCTAAACTCCTCTGAAAGACCTGCTGTTTGGTGGAAAATACCTTCAGTGCAGGTTTTTTGCGCAGAACCAGATC
Source organism: Labrus mixtus (assembly GCF_963584025.1). Classification (NCBI taxonomy): domain Eukaryota; kingdom Metazoa; phylum Chordata; class Actinopteri; order Labriformes; family Labridae; genus Labrus; species Labrus mixtus. The sequence continues at coordinate 5,313,302 of NC_083614.1, read as the reverse complement.
ATCAAACTATGTGTCAGCTCAGATTAATTAGTTCTTTTCTGCATTATTGACACTGAATCCTGTTTAAAAGTGTCATAACCTCCATTAATAGGTTTTCTGCAGTTTTTCAGCATGAAACTGAAAATGTTCGAAATTTTCTTTGAGTGAGAGTAGCTGCAAAATGATTATTATTATTTTTTTTAATTGTTAGAATGTGCTTGATATCACAACTAGTAACACCAGGCACCTTAAATAATAATAATAAAAAGGATTAAAGACGTCTGTCTCTACTCTTTTCTTCAGAAAAAAACATGAATCAGACAATCTGATGATTAATCAAAACACCTTACTGCAAAAGAAAACAGCACATGGTTGACTCTACCATGAATCTGTTAATACTCATTAAAATGTGGAATGTACTGAGCACACTTTACAGCACATACACTTCTCTGTGGTTCAGTCATCAGACTCCTGCATGTTGTCTTAGAGAAAAGATGCAGAAAGACACTTGTAAAAGAACATGTGATTGATTGGTTCATTAATTGTTTGATTGATTAATTGGACGGAGCTGTAAAGCGAGAGATGGAATGATGGACAGCACAGAGGATGGGAAAGCTCTTAAAAGTAAGGTGACCCTCGCCCTGGCTCCATCAGCCTGATTCTTGTGTGTTTGTGGGAGCTCAGAGACATAAATCTGGTGTTTTAAATGAGGCCTGAGTTACCACACAGGGTGTGAGTGGGGTCTGTTTTGTCTCTGCCCAGCCAAGCAGCCTGCGAGCAGATCTACACACAGGACTGTCAGAGAGGAATCAATGCAGTCCTACACACACACACACACACACACACACAGAGAGAGAAACAGACACTCACACACACACACACACACAGAGAAACAGACACACACACACACACACACACAGAGAGAAACAGACACACACACACACACACACACACACACACACACACAGACACAGACACAGACACACACACACACACACACACACACACACACACACACACACACACACACACACACACACACACACACACACAGAGAGAAACAGACACACACAGACACAGACACACAGACACACAGACACACACAGACACACACACACACACACACACACACAAACACACACAGAGAGAAACAGACACACACAGACACAGACACACACACAGACACAGACACAGACACAGACACACACACACACACACACACACACACACACACACACACACACACACACACACACACACACACACACACACACACACACACACACACACACAGAGAGAGAAACAGACACACACAGACACAGACACACACACAGACACAGACACAGACACAGACACACAGACACACAGACACACAGACACACACACACACACACACACACACACACACACACACACACACACACACACAAACACACACAGAGAGAAACAGACACACACAGACACAGACACAGACACACACACAGACACAGACACACAGACACACAGACACACAGACACACACACACACACACACACACACACACACACACCTCTGAAGGTCGACTCGTGGAGGAGGGATGGATGGGCAGCTGTCTCTTTTGTCAATACAAGTTAAACCTCTCTGCAGCTTCTCCATCAGTCCTTCTCCTCTTCACCTTTTATCCTCCACATCTCAAACTTCCAAAGCTCTTCATTAACGTGTCTTTTATTGATATGACTGTTATTGAACTAAACACAAAAAAGAGTTGATGTTTGATCCTTTTCAACTTTGCCTGGAATCACTTTTTTCCCCCACTTTGTTGCAATGCTTTGATTGAGCTTTAACATTGAGGAACGGCCAAGAAGGAAATTAAGACCCAAAATAACACGATGTCACCTAAAAGTGAGCCAGAGGAGAATACTTTCATAGTGATTTTATAATGTGATGTGATGTTTTCTCTTAGAAGAGATACTATGTTCCTGTTGATGGTAACATTAACTGATGTCTGTAAAGGTTGTTATTATGTATTCAAATATAAGGTGGTGATTTTGTGTTTGCTCAGAGTGAAGGGAGAATTAATAGGTTTTATTAAGAAAAAGAGTTATGATCTAATGAGATCCTCTGCTGCTATCTGCTCTATGGGTGACTAACTATTATTATTTTGAAAACTGTTCGTCTTTTTACATTCTTTTAAATTGAAATTGGTGGTATGATTAGTGTTTAGTCTCAGATTGATTATAGACTTTATAGGCATTAAATGTTGCTTTGGTCATTGTATTTCTGAACATCTCGTAGTTTAAGAGTCCTTTAAACGCTCTCTCCTGCTTTATTCTCTCTCCTCTGCTCTCGTCTGTCAAAGGGCGGCTCGACTCGGAGCTGCAGGGCTGTAATTTAGACGAGACGTGGGACCCAATCACAGACACAAACACACGGTCCCCGCACGCCGCCCTGACACCGCCTCAAAGCCACACGCTGGTCACTGCGGCTGGACTCTGTCTGCCCACCACAAGACACCCAGTCTGCCTCTCAGACTCTGGGCTGGATAGGTCCTTTACCCCATAATTGTATGGAGGGGGGGGGGGGGGGGGGGGAGAGAGGGGTGTTTAGACACATAAGGGTATTAATGAGGTTTTATTTTGTCCACACACTCTGAAACAGATCATGGTGTAACTCTGTAGCCACAAACCCCAGGGCCATGTTAAACCTCCCGCACTTTTCTCACACTGAACCTCTACACATCCATGACTACACAAACACACATACACACACACACACGTCCCCCATAACACAGCCAAGGACAGTACATTACATCCACTAACTAATTGACTCAGGAGGCTCCAGCAGGGAGAAAAACATCCTGAGGTAATCAGACAGTTTCTAGACCAAACAGAACAAACAACCACAGATTACTTTCAATGAGATTCAAAGAAAAAAAACAAAAAAAACCTCTGCTTCGATTTTTCTTTTTTTGTAGTTTCATTTTCAGTCAACAGAAGCGTTACATGAAAACATTATTCTCTTTTTCTCTTGCACTTTTGTTTTTTTGGGGAAAATGTTGTGCGTAAGATAAAAGTGAAACATCTGATTCTAGTTTGAGGCTTACACATAAAGAGGAGGAGCAGAGGAGGGGGGGGGAGGGGGGGTGAGCAAGTCGAAGCAGAATTAATGAGGCCAGTTTCAAAATAAAAGTTGGTTTTGCAAATTATTGCAAATGCATTGTGCATCCTTTTCTGCTTTTTTTTCTGCTCTATGAACATGAGGGAAGTTGATTTAAGCTATGTTGGATGAGAAGTGAAGTATGTGAGAAGATGCTGTTCTTTATTTCAGTCTGAAGGGCTTGTGGAGACTTTTCAACATTAGGGGGCACTGTTGCACCACAATGAGACCGCATGAATGCTCTCGGTCTGCACAGATAAGAACCACGTCTGCCTGTTCTCTTTCCCTCCAAAAACTCCATCCCTCCTCCACTCCGCCTTGGAGGACTCTTCAAACGACAGGAAATGGAACCTGAAGTTGAAACGTTGGGTATTTTTAAACTATTAGCAGGATGTTTGGGTGGATCTCTTGAGTTGTGCATTTGTGAATTCTGCATCATGCTCTCTGTCTGTGTCGTCATTTCTAAAAAAAAACTTTGCAGGGCATCATGCAGAGGTCGGTCATAGTGTCTGCTGAGAAGTTTGAATAAAACATGGGATTCATCATTAATAAGCAAAGAGCTGTGTCACTGACTGCTGCTCTGTGATGTGAGTCATTATTCTGCTCTCTAAATAGAGGAGGAACATGTACTGTGTGTGTGTGACATATATGGAGAGGCGGGGCTTCTTTCTGAGGTCACAGAGGTAAATGTATTTAGGGGGTAAATAAAGAAAGATGTAATGTGCACGTCTGCTTTGGAGGCAGCACAGGGAGGTTTGTGTATTCAGATGTGTGAGTGTTTGTGTGTGTTTTGTGTGTAAATACATCATAACCTGGACTGGACCTGAACGCATCTCCATCACACGCTCTGACAAACACGCCTCCACACGGCTGCTCTCCACTAAACATTTAGATAATGCTCATTACAGACATGCAAAATATGGAAAACAACTTATCTCCTTTGATTATCTCTGCTAACACACAGACGTACACACACCTGGGCGGATGTAGAGATGAATTATACTCACAATAAAACAAGTACCGGAGTTTTATAACTCATCAACATTTTATAAACAACCCCACATATAAAATATTCTGGAGGATAAACAATGAAACAGATAAGACAGAGAGAGGGGAACTCAGTTTGGGTTGACGGGAAGGAAAAGTAGAGTATGATGTTATCGTGCAGTGACTGGTGTGTGTACGTGTTAAAGTGTGTGTGTGTGTGTGTGTGTGTGTGTGTGTTGGGTCACATAACCAAGACTACCATTGTAATAGTCACACTGATTCTGTATTCACCACTCAATTAGTGTGATTATTTACTGTCAGAGTGAGGGCTAACATGAGAGGTTTCTATGGGATACAGCAGGCTCTTTGACACACACACACACACACACACACACACACACACACACACACACACACACACACACACACACACACACACACACACACACACACACACACACACACACACACACACACACACACACACACACACACACACACACACACACACACACACACACACACACACACACACACACACACACACACACACACACACACACACACACAGAAATAAAAGCATTATTGGGTAAAGGCTGCGTGATAAACAGTCACAGGCTCCTGTTTTTTTGTTTTTTACTGGAAACTCTTTAACACACAAAAAAAGAGAGACAGAAAACAGAGTTGGGAAATAGAAGCCACAGCGAGGGGTAGCTGTGGCTGGGAGAGGAAACTTGAATAATGTAATGTCAGAGAAGGTTTTGTTTAAAACACCATCCTAAAGTTATTTGGAAAACTTAGATTCTACAGCTGCACATCTATTCTCCATCTATTACTTCAGTCCCATCACTTAGGACAAAATGGTTGTCTGGTCATGATTCCACATTTTTATACTCCAATATGATTCTAAATTTAGTAAAATTCAAAACCATCAGTACAAAAAAAGAACCCCTAGGCACCCAGTAAGGACTGGTTTATTGATTTTAATCACCATAATTTACACAATCTCCTGTACACTGTCTAAATTGAACAAATCATTGCAATGTTTGGGATCAAAATAAGAAATTTAGACAGTGCTCTCTATTTTGCTCAGAGGAAAAGTAAAAGTAAATACTGTATTTATACAGTGACCGGTGTCTGCGTATCGGAGCAGTGAGCTGTGAAGAAAACACTCTTTCTGTGAGTAATCTAAAACCTGAGACAAGGTGGCATTCTGCACACACAGCACGCCTCTGTCACACATACAAGCTGACGTGCAAACACTCACACAGGTTGTATGGAAGCACGCTGATCCAGGACCCCGTCTGACAGGAGCACACAAACTCACACATAAACACACACATACACACACAGAAACATGCGCAGACATACAGGCAACAGAAGGTGTGTGTGTGTGTGTGTGTGTGTGTGTGTGTGTGTGTGTGTGTGTGTGTGAGCTTGTGTTTACTGAAGTGTCACAGGAGGGCGGGACACAACACACACACGCTGAAGTGAAAGAGAGCACAGACATGCAGAGATGTGTGTGCAGACTACATGTCTGCTCTCTAACACCCGTCGGCCTCCAGCATGAATCCATCTGTTAGAACACTTCCAGTTTCAGGAGGGTTTTAACAGCATCTCATTCATTTCAGTGTCGACCCACATTTTATTAAAAAAGGGTCAAAAAGTAAAAGTTTACACCGACTAAGAACGTGTCAGTGACCAGATGTAGCTGTTCAAAAATAAGTTCCTTTTTCTTGTATCAGCGTACAAGAGTTTTCAGCTGCAAGAGGCAGTTTATCAAAGATTTCCAAAAACACTGACTTTAACTACATATAAAAGTAGTGGACGAGTAAGTCTACAGCGAACAGGCTGAGTGACAAGAGACAAGAGTCACCAACATACAAACCTGGCCCCCCTTCAGCCCTGCAGGATGGCTCTTATCTTCATCATTTTGCGTTATCAATCCACTGCAGTTGCTCGTTTGCTGCATCAGTCAGTGTTTCAAGTCACTTTATACTTATTTTTAGCTCCACCATTAAAATGGATGAAGGATCTCAGTCAGCTTGCATGAACGTTAGGTCACACCTCAGCTAGCAGATATCAGAGCACCAACGTGAAGTGTATTAAAACAGCAGTTTTATTACAGGTTACTCTAGGTTTCACAGACTGACAACATGAAAGGAGAAAATGAGGATAATATGGGATCTTTGAATGCTGCTGCAAACTAATAAAGTGCAGACTGAGACTACATGAAGGACCTGACCTGATGTTCTGTTCCTGCTGGAGTAACACCCCCCCCCCCCCCCCCCCCCCCCAAACACCTCATTCCTAAGCCGATCTCCAAAACCTTTACAATTAGCTTTTTCTGAAGTCTGTTAGAATTCTATTATTTTCATTTGATGTACAGTTGAGGTCAAATCTGATGATTTTTATGATTGCTAGTTCTTGATGTTTCTCCAATTTTAAACTTGTGATTGTATTTCTTGAACTTTTAATTGACAAAGATGTGTAATGACTCCGGCTCTTCTGGACTTGTTAATTAAATCGTCACATTGTTTAAAGGGCAGCACTTGTAAAAGGCGGTAGACGTTGTAAAGGACGGGGCAGAGGGAGCTTTGTGGTCAGAATGGAGAAAGACCATGTGATTAGTGCTCGGCTGATTTCTCTTTATGAATGTGTGTGTGCGGAAACAAAACTGGCACACTGACTGAAACAGAACAATACAAACAACATCAGCCAGGCTTCCTGCTACACAAACATTCCCAGAGCTTTAAGCCCACAGCTCAGCTCTCTCTCTCTCACTCTCTCTCTCCAAATCACACAGATCCTTAAACTCCTCTGACAAGTTAAAAATCCCCCCAAGACTATCATAACTTTGCAACGTCATAACTCATATCTCTGACAAGATCAAAAATGCAAGAACTCACGAGAAAGATAACACAAATCCATTTAAAATAACGGCTCCACTGAGGTTTCGCAAGATGGTCTTGTATGACTGTAGGCTGAGAAACTGTTGGGAGAGCGTGTGGAGGATATGGATGGATTGCAAAACCAAAGCCAAGGTGGAATTAAATCAATTTCTCTGCCCCCTCCCATCCAGGTTCACTTCATCTCTCCTGAGTCTAATGGACCGATTTCACTTCCAAAAATTCCTCCCCTCAAATATCTCCAGGATGTTTCATAATGTTTAAACATCCATCCTGGTTTTATATATGTTAGGTCTGAAAGACTTAAGGGTACAAACAGTTTTGGAATTGCTTGAAAAATGTTTGAACAGCCACAACAAGGGCTGCAATGTTATTTCAAAGAGCAAATGCACCCAATAACAAAATGTGTTGTTTAGAACAATCTGCGCCTGTCAGTGACAAAAACAAAATGTTTTAGTGAGTCCATTTCCATCAGGTCTTTTGCACTTAAAATTCACACTGGAGTCCTTTCAGCAGGGGCGTGTCCAGGGGGTCGTTCAGGTGTGGCATTGGCCACCTCAGAAATATGATTGGCCACCCCAGGTGCCACCCTAAAAAGCCTAAACTGTGATTGGCTACTTATCCTGTCAGAGGCGGGACTAATGTGAAAACAATTATTAGGATTTTTTTGCAGAGGCTGATTGTAGATTTCTCTACATATAAAATATTTTCATTTCTTTGTACTTTGCACATCTTTTTTACAAGACGGGTTCATAGGAAAGTAATGCACTCTGTCTTACTGCAATGAACTAACGTGCAATGTGTCAGGACCAAAACATTGTGCAGGAGTTTGCATATACATTTTAATGTAACTTAAAGTGTGACTTTGAACATAAATCTGCTTTTCAAATCATTGAAAAAAACAAGCTAATGTTGCCATTATCTTGTGTTTTAAAGTAGATTTTATTGGGGATGTTAGAAAGGGTAAATAATTGATATTTATTTGTGTCTGTTTGTGTGCACATCACACTTCAGACCACCCCTGTGTCCTGGTTGATGGCTGAAACACTGTGCACCCTTTCATCCATTTAGACCACAAATTATGTAAAACAAATAAAATAAAATTAAATAAGTATCAACTTCAACAACATAAAGTATCAGCATGAGGAAGTTTCCAACACTTTCTGTGTGTTATGATCATTTCCAGATTTGAGGAGGTTAGTTGTTATATATTTTCAATCAGCAGGGGGTTTCTTCCTCAGCTGTTTCTAATATGATGATCCCTCTGTCACCTTTGGGGTCCACATCCCAGGTGTATCTTGTATAATACGAGGACAGCTTCATTGACAGTCCCTGGCCTGTTTGGCACACCGATGTTTGACTGACCTCTCTGATAAATAACATGTCGATGTGCGGGTAGTAAATCCTCGGACGCCCCTCACCCCAGTGAAAATGTCTCTCTTCCTCATGGTCTCCCATCGTGTCCGTCCTTCCTGAACAGATGGTAAACACATCACTGATGCCTGTCTCTCTGTTTGTCGTCCTGTGATGCAGCGCAGACACTCGCTGCTGAACGACGACTAAACACACATCAAACTGACAGACACTTGCTGCTGCTGCTGAAAACAACACACAGACCGTGAGAGTCACACAGTCACCGTCAGACTGACGCTTTAATGCTCAAGTATCCACACAAACACTAACATTAGCTGTTTAGCTTTTTCCTACTACTACTATATAAACAAGTCTGTGGTATTTTTAAAGATTAACTGTCAAAGGGGACATTTCTTTCTGCATCCCCTCATTATGTTTTTGATTCTTTTGTAAAATTATGAATGCTGGACGTTTACTTTCATTATTTATTTCATATGTTACCAACGAATCATCGGACCTTTAGTTCAGCAAAAACAGTAAATATATCTGCCACAGCGTTCAAACAGAGAGTAGGGTATACTGTAGGGTTTACACACTTGAAAAAAAACTATCTGAACTCCTGATATTTGCAGGAGGAGCTGTATGTGTGAACGCAAACAGCCGGACTTTATCAGGAGTTGCTCCGGCCAGCCGCCAAGTATTTTTTTCTGCAGAAAGTCAGAGTTAGCTGAGGTGAGAACGAGCAGGATATAATCAGGAGAATTCACCTCCACCGACTGGAAGGGGGTGGTCCTGCGATCGTTGCACCAGCAGAGGCTGTTTGCACGATACTGCTATGATTTTTGTGCAGGTAATTAAACGCCTGCATTTTGTTTTTGGTTCTCCAGTATGTTTTTCTTCCCTCTTGTGTTCATATTGTGATTCTGTTAAACGTCACACAGCACTGTTATAAAGGCAAATGTTCTAATTATAGCGTCGTACAGTAGAGTCTGTTGCTCTGTCTGCCACTTCTGCATACCCGTCGCGCCCAACTGTTTGTCCCGCTGTGAAAAAGTCAAAACTCTTCTGTGTAACTTGCTAAACTTCAAACAAGTTGTTTGAAATGTTTACACCCGCACTGGCATTAAAGTTAGAGGACAAAGTTTTGCAAAACAACTTTCTCCATAATTTAATGCAGTGAAACATCACCACGCACTACAGCCTGCACAAATGACCGCAGCGCTGAGTCAGCACCTTTCTGACACAGTCCCAACACAAACTGAATATGAAGAGCTGTAGAGAAGTAAGATTTATTGCAGGGATTCAGCGTTGCACAGTATTATATTTAGGCTGGTCTACCTAGATGAAAAACTTTGTGAATTTGTGTTTGTTTTCATCAGTCATTCATTACATTATTTGATCTTTTTTCTAGCAAAAGTTCTGAAAAAAGAAACATTAAAGTTTGAGCTGACTGCAGGCTGCTGTGATGCAAGCTTGCAAAAAAATCTAGCGTGGACCATGCAGTTGAACCTCTGTATTGTTGTGCTTCAGGCAGGATGTGGAGAAGTGGTTACTGCAGTGTGAGCGAGGACATCTGAACTTGTGATCCTCACATCCAGATGTGCAGAGCGTGCTCAATGTGTCACTGATTCAGTTCTTTATTCCCCCTACAGTAAACCTCTATTAACCACAAAACGCAGATAAAAATGAGATTAAAGCCTTGTGACAACACAATCCTGAGCCACACACAAACATGACCACCTATAAAGTGAGCACACACTCATCAACTATAATTTATTACACCTCTAAAACTCTGGATACAAAAAGGATGGAAGAGGCCGTAAATGTTTGCACATCATGCCTGGAGTCATGAGAGGAGAAGAATAGAAACTGTGCTGTGATGTTGTGACATAAAGAATCATCAGAGAAGAAGAAAAAAAAAAACAGACAACTTATGAGGTGGGGGTTTGTGGGCCACATGGCGAGTGTATGAGAAACCAGCCCCGTCCTTCAGCCCCTCCATCCCTCCCCCCCTCAGCTCGTAATCAGCGGTTCGCCGTCGTTTGCTCGTTTTGGGTTACTTTCATTCCTCTCGCCATGAAAACAGCAGCGGGGACAAAAACAGACCCACATGTGTCTCCAAGCACCACCGAGCTCCGAACAATAGAAGAAAAAGTGGGCCATGTGAGTCCGCTCCAAACACAGGAATCAGTGAGGTTTTCTCTCACATGTCTTTAAACGCAGTCTTCCTATTGGACAGTGCTGACGCCTGGAACAGCTTAGCTTTGGCTTTCAGCTGCTTCACAACACGACAGGCAGTGGAAAAAAAAAAAAACGTTTCAACTCGACTGTGCAGGCCGACCCCCGAAACAGACTGGTCACACAATAAGCCAACATGTTCAAGTTATTTCAACACATTCTATTTATTCTTGTCATGTGCAGCTAGTTGACAATGAAAAACACGTCTTTTGTGTGTGTGTGCTGGATCCAGCAAACATGTGGCCAATCAGGCTCCATTTGTCATAATTGCGCTGAACATATCCAGTTCTCTGGCAGATGTTCTGACGCATTTCTAACAAATACATTTACAAATATTTTGTGGATGCGTACGTGTTCACATCGGCCGCTCCGGTTTCAGCATTTTCAAAAGATGTTTCTACATGTGGCTGCAGACAAAGAGGGAATGTAACAGAGAACAAATGCTTTGTCTCTTTTTGAGTTTTTCTGATATCTGCACTTTACTCAAGTATTTATTATCTCCTACATTTCAACACACACCTATGGACTTCTTCTCCTTACGTCTCTGAATGAATTCTGTATCTTTAGTTTTTAATGCATGGAGTGAATTCATTTGTTTCTTTCATTTTGCTTACTTTGCTTACCCTTCCCATCATCAACTCTGATTACACTGCAAAATAACAGCACACAAACACAAAAAGGAAAAGGTGTAGAACATGACTCATCCAAATGATTTGCACATAAGGAGCAAAGTAAATGTTGGTCTTTTTAAAAAAATAAAAGTTTTTGTCATCAGCTGCTCTGGTTTCAGCCTCTTCTGGGATGTTTCCACATGTAGCTGCAGACAAAGAGGGGATGTAACAAAGTTCAAGTCTAAGAAGAGTTCTCAGAATTCAGTGTTTATTGTTGGGAAGACTTCTTACTTTTACTTCCTTCACCTAAACAAAATAAAATATCCTAACTGATCTTAACATTGTTATCAAGTTACTTTAACATCAATGAGTGAATCTGTAGAGGAAGGGAAGGGGGTGAGTGGTGTTGGGTGCTCTTAGAAAACAGAGGCAATAGTGATACAGACAAAAAAAGGGGGGGAAAGCAGGAACTCCAAGCAAGAAAACTGTAACAATGAGGAAGGAAATAGTTCAAAGGCCTTTATTATAACGGTTAAATCATTAAAAAGGCTGTGACTAATTACCCCGATGGCTGAACACTTCAGAGAATGTTACAATGCCAGGGACTCTTTATTGTGCAACAGAGGGCATTGAACACATCCAACCTTTGGACAGAGGGGGCAACAGAATCCAGACGATTGTAAGTCCTGATGGAGACCTCAATGATCAAAACATGTTGGCCAGTACTATGAAGGCCTTTGAAGTATTTCCTTCCTTATTGGTCGAATTTTTATTCTGGTTGGAGTGCCGGGTTTCCCCCCTTGTTTATGTTTAGTTGTCTTCCCAACATCAACCCTGATTATAACACAAAATGATTTGTACATTAGGGTTCACATCTGATGTTGGCTCTTTCTAAGAAAGTCGTTTTTTCTTATTCCATTTAAAGTTTGAATGATTGAAGATTAGGAATCTCTGAAACCTGAGATGAGTTTCAGCTTTTGTACTTCAAGTACAATCAAAATGCAAAATCACTTTTAGTAAGTATAGAATCAGTACTTTTTTTTAAATCCAGCAATCTTTATATTTAGCGCCGAATGTAAATCTCAAGACATTCAACAAAAAGAGCAGGGCTAGACCGTACTCTTTGTTATGTTGTTGACCAAGGCTCGGCATTGAGCAGCACTAAGCAGAGTTTAGCAAAGTTACAGTAGAGGAGAAAAACTGTCGCTAACAGGCAGAAACCTGGAGCAGAACCAGACTCATGGTGAACAGCCATCTACTGAGACTGTGTTAGGTTTGGAGAGGGGGTAGAGGAAAAGACAGAATCACAAGGACAGGATCATTATTTTACACATATATATGTGCTTTTACCTGGGTATTCTACGTTTGCCACCTCAGGGCTGCAGTCCTCTGACTACAGGAAAAGTCGACACAGATATAAGACTTGAAACAACACAAAGAAATCATGAGAATAATAAAGATCAAACGTTTAGAGGAGGGGAAAGCCAGACACTTCAAGGAGGCAAAGCTAAGGAAACCAAGAAAAATACTTAAAGAAAGAGAAGGATCTTAACTACCTCCAGACCCCAGCAGAGAGCCTGAGGGGGGGCATCTCTGATTCTCTGCACCCTGGTGTCAATCACTTGAGGAGGGGGTCGCTCTCTAAAAATCCCTCCACAGATGAGTTTCATTTCTAACTCATATGAGATGATTCCAAAAACAACAGAGGGAAACCTTGACAGACACAAGAAATGGGAACGCTGGATGCTTTTTTTTTTTTTTTCCACGTTTAACAAATGCAAATTCCAGCTCCAGTTGAAAGCTGAGCTCTAAACCAGAGAGAGAAAATGTTTTCTGGAGCTATAAACACTGAAACATTCAGAGTCAGAGCTGAGGAGGGTCTGGCAAGTCAAACAATGAGATACTGGACTGTTGTGAGATTACTCTATGACAAACCTTTCAAACACTTTTTAACCCTTTTAGGATTGATTTAGAGCATTGTTTCAAAACTTCATTTGATTTAAGCCCTGAAAATCATTGAGCTTTCTCCTTTATTTGTAACGATGACGAGATACAGAAACATTCAGTTTCAAACATGGGGGAAACTCAGGAATAACAGCTGCACAGTTTGTGAAGTTGTTTTAGATCGTCCGCCATAGATCTGTGTGGATTTTCGGTTTGTGTTGTGCAAAATTCCAGAAAAACTAATTAGATCTTAAAGTTCAGAGTAAACTTCAGGATTTGAATGATAAGAAACAGGGTCTAAAATGAACCAGTAATCAAAAGCAGACGCTGGTTAAAATGTCCGTTTGAGAATCATAATGAAGTCACCAACTGTTGACAGCAACCATCGTAAGAAACCCCCCTATAATGGACCTTTTTCAGGTAAATCATCAGTTTCCTGTTGTTAATAATGACACTACAAGCAGGAAGTGAAATGTTAGCAGCAATCAGTGTGTTTCCACTAATGATTTCTATATTTTGATATCAGAAGGGTGCTAGGTATCAGCTAGTGATAATGCTGGATATTGGATTTGGTATTGAGAAGAAATAAATTGTATGAGAACCTCTGTGGATTCAACACATTTTGTTTTTCATACTCTGCCTTAAAGCTATTGGATTAAAAAGTTAAACATTTGACTTGAAAATGAAGCCAAGTACAAAGAAACATCAAATACTTCAATTAAATTAAAGCAAATTTACATCAATACATGTAACCTAGTGAGTTGCTTTTGGTTTATCTGACATCTGATCCAGACAATTTTATGGCCGGTTTGGAAACATTTTGTAAGTTTTATTTTTCATTTTACAAGCCAGTGGAAGATTACTCTGAAATTGTATTTGAAATCCTGATTAGACAGGAAATAAAGTTTGAACCTTTGACCCCGTCCAGCAGTGACTGTCCAAATATGGATTTATCAATAGTGATTTCAACGCCTCAGTCCCAGAGAGGGCGAAACAACTTTGACGATCACGATCATGGATGTCAAAGACATCTCTGGTTCTAACTCTGATCGCAGATTAACTCATTTTCGGGGTTTTCAGGGTAAAAGCAGCAGCTCATCTGAAGATTTAAGCCTTCAAACAATGAGATTTTGCAACAGTGTTGTTGTGACAAAATCCTGCCATAAGAAGAAGACATACTTTGTCAGTCCCAGAGGGGGAATTTAGTTTATTCACTCTGTTTTTCATTCATCTCCACACGCACAGGCCAGGAATACACACATGCACAAACAAGATGTCACACTAAAGAGCGCCCAAGTGTTCAAGGGCAATAAGGCCAATGCTAATGTTGCTTTATGCTTTGACACACAACCAGTACACATGTTAGTGTGCCATTGTGTGACTTTACATAATGTTACAAAGCAGAAAAGAGGCGCATTATACTGTGTACAAAAGACACAAGCTTCAAAACCAACACACCTAACAACCTAACCCTAACCCCATTTCATCTCCATACCTTTTAAAAGAGAGTAAGGTGTAAGAGATGTGTTACCATACTGTCTTCTATGTAACAGAGCTTAAGCTGCCTTCACGTGCTCCTCTGAAACATCGTACAGTCATAATGATGACATACACACATTCAAAAAGCAACATACATGGACCCTTAAAGTAAGGTTGTTTTTTTAGTGGCTGATTTTTTATTACCATAAGCAAGTAGCAAAAAGCTTTAATGGACGATGCCTGAGTGAAGTCACCAATCTGTTACTGCATGGGGCTGGTTGGAGTCCGATCGATGGCGGTCGCCATGCTGGAAATGCTCAACCTCGCTGTAAAAAACGTCTTTTTTTTGTCTTAGTTTGTAAGTGACTTCTTGCTTATGCTGCCAGCCTGATGTGGGATTTTGCACTTTCGCATCAGCCTCATCTTTCAACACAGGAGGTTGCTGCTCAAGTTAAACGTTTGCCTTCTTGCTACAGCTAATAGAAGCATGTACTAAAATGTGAAACTACTAAAAATAAATAATAGCTACTATTGACAAATTAACATTGTTGACGTTGTTTCCAAGCTTTCCGCCTCTTTTGTTGCCCTGTAAAGGTCACGCAAAACGTAGCATCAAAATTTCCCAGTTTCCCACTGGTAATAACAATGTTGGCGGGCTGATCATGTGCTCAGCACTTGTAAATACAGAAAATACGATATTTCCAAGGAGCACATGAAGGCAGCATTATATCATCTTAATAAATAAAAAAACATGAGACTAAACATTCTGAGTCTCTCCACATCCCTTACATTCAGAGTGGAAGGCTTTAACTAAAACCTCTTGCTCTGATTATTATTGCTAACATGACATTTCCATTTGACACACACTGTCAGAGGTGGAAAACTCACTTATCTGATCATAAAGACAACAGTGACCCTGTCATGGATACACACAAAGAACACACGCTGCGCTGCACCTGATCATACACTCACGTCCAGTTTGAGGAGCGATGTTGTTACACATGGAGAGCTGCCCCAGGGAATTCTGGGTAATTAATGACAGAGCAGGGGTGGCAGGAGTCTGTCTCTGATTGACCCAGTTTGACCCTCGCCGCTTAGTAACCACGGTGTTTGGTCAGAACTGTTCTCCTTTTGGGGTGAATCCCTGAGGGGACAAGGTGGTGTACAGGGTGGGCAATGAGTGAGCAGGAGGGGGGGGGAGGGGGGGGCTGGAGAGGAGAAGGAGGTGCAGACTGGGTATAATTACACGCTGGAGCAAAGAGGGGTCCTTGTCCCACCTCCCCCGCCCCCCATTTCATCTATGTTTACAGACTGCTCATCATTAGCAGTAGGGGGCGCTACTCATCAGCAGACAGAAACTGTTAAGAAAGGTTCTGAGAGATTAAAAGCCATTGGCTGTCAAGAGTGAGCAACCAACATCATTAAAACAATCAACCTGGACTGTCCATGTCCTCATGCAAGATTAGACACATGCCCTGAGTCCAGAGGATTTTATCAACTGTTATTGGTCACTAAAATACTCCAAGACCTCAAATTGAAGAATTTATTTATGAATGTGCCTTTTTAGCATGTTTTATTGCATACATGACTGATAGGTTCAAATCGTGTTGAAATTGCCCGATATAGATGGCTTCAGCCAGCAGCAGCAAAACAGGCCGTAATGGCTGCAACGTAATCATGAAGAACCAAATCTTTTCTTTAGGCGTGATTGGTTTTTCCACTTTCAGACTCTGGTTGTTATTCTAAAGGCTCATTGATGCTTCTTTTACATATCAAAACAGATCTGTATGTTTTAAACACTATAAAAGTAATGTCCTCTACCATAGTAAGAATGTTAAAAAATACATCCTATAGAGCAGGGGTTCTCAAACTGTTTAAGACCATGGACCCCTTTCAGGTGAGAAATTTTTCCAAGGACCACCTCATTATCATAACGTTGATAAGTATATAATAATACTATGTAATAATGTACTATGTAATTTTTGCAACGATAGAATTAGACTACATTCATTCTTTCCAATTAATTCATTTTATAAACTTTGAGAAAATGTTGGCTCTGAGGTGTTTTTTGTTTTGAGTTTTTTTTTAAATCGTTGCACACTATGAAGTGACCGACATGTCACGATCATATCAGAATTGATCTAATGGCACAAAACTAAAGTGGGCGGGAGTATTGGACAAAATAGCTGATTATATTGGTGCAAGAGGTTCCAGTTTGTAGATATTCTTTTTAAATGATGTGGCACACTTTTACAATTGTTGGTAAATTATTCAGCGGACCCCCAAACTATGGTTCGCGGACCCCACTTTGAGAATCGCTGCTCTAGAGCAGTCTAGCCTCAGGACCCACCACCAACTCCTTGACAAGAAATCGAGACCCAAATTTTGGGTATTTTTCAACCATGAGTTTTGGTGCAGTTTGGACCTCAGACTGTACACAACATGTTTTAAAAGTATACGGAGGGCTCCTTTCCGGCATGTCGTTCCCCACTCTCTCTCTCTCTTTCCAGCTCTATCCACTGTCCTATCTCTAAGCTAACGCTGGAACAATGCATCAAATGGCAACATTTGTTTAATAATGTAAGTGGTCGATTTACAAATTAAAAAAGTTAAATAAATAAAAATGAAGGCACAACAAGCCCCAAAAATGAATCCCGCTTTTGGGTCCTGACCCAGCAGTTGAGAACTAACGCTCTATAGGGTGTGGCCGCATTAACCTCCACTTCTCCTTAGCTGCTCAGCTGCTCTGTTGGAGTTATCGATCCCTGTACCCGGGCGAGAAATTCTCATATTTTATGTTTATGAAGATATGTTATGTTCTTAACCAGACAATCTTTCTTAAAACATTTGACATTTTACAAAGTGTTCTTCTTCTTCTTTGTTTTGCTGGTCTGAGTTGAACTTTTGACTACATTGCTGGACATTAACCCACATGGCTCCCATTTCTGGTGGTTATTGCAACATTTTGTCTGTATCTCTAAGCTTCCAGAAAATGTGCAGAAATATGGACAAAATGAACCCAGAGTAAGAGTAGAAGGCTCTGTCCATATCTGTATGTGTACGGACGTAGAGCATATATGAGCCTTATGTTTCTGGCAGTAAACCAAAAGGGTCAAACCATTGTCTTTAACCAGAAACATCTCTTGCCTCATTCTCTCAGAGCATCATTGACAAAAGTGACATTTTTATCTCATAAAAAAACAGGGAGATGCTTGTCTACCACTGCCTGAATCATGTTTGAATTGGTCCAGACATTAAACACTCAGTTGGAACCAACACAATATCTGTGTATTACAAAAACACAAAAAAAGTATCTGGCTAAATCTTGTGTTGTGCAAGCAAAAAAAAACTACGGTTCTTGTCAATGAAGCTTAGTGGTTTTGATGAGACTGATGAACAGCTTGTTTGTGGTTTTCCAAATAAGCCTCCTACACACTTATATAAACAGTGTGAGTCTACCCATGGCAAAGACAAGAACTTTTAGTGGGTAAACTTTGAATCCCAAGGTTTGAGTCCCAGAAATTACAGCCGTGTTGTGGCTGACTTCTCAGGATATTTATTGGACCAATTGCAAAATGGTTTGATGTTTTGAGTCATACACAGCTCAACACACTCAAAAAGAACCAGAATGAAGCAAACTATGGTAATACTCCTTTTTTTAAACTGAATTCTACAGTCTGTCTTCAAGTCTTTAAATCCAACTTCAATGAGTTGATCAGTTTCTACACAAGACACCAAACAGTCCTGGAATGTTTCATTGTCTCGGTTTCAGATCAGACACACAGACACACAAAGACACTTGTCCTGTGGGCCGTGACCTTTTCTGATCTGTGCTCAGCAGGTAGTGACAAATGACCTGATAGTTAATCTGTCCTGAGGTGGAGCTTTTCTACCGGGGAACAGAGGGGCCTGTTTGTGACGACAGGAAGCTGAGACACTGTTACAAGCATAAGCACATTAAAGGATGCACATGCATGAATGCATGCGTGCACACAGGGCCGCACACACATGCTTATTTTCACACACAGCTGGCTTCTCAGTTTCAGAGTTCATCATGGAAAAAGAGAGTTTAACCAATGAGCAGTGACATGTTAAGATGAAGAGATGGTCAGTCAGAGGGACGTAAAGGTATGAAGTGGTTTGTTGGTCGACTCCATCCGGGACACTGGGTCATTGTTGGGGTCTCTACCCCCTGCCATCTTCCCCAACGGTCAGCTTTTTTCTACAACCTTCCTTATTAACAATTCCAGCGTGAATGCTGGGCATTGTGGGATTTTTCCCCAGTCTGTGGTGTCTTTTTGGAGCATGCTGAAGTGAATTCTGACGCCAGGAGGCCAAGTCAGCAGACCACACTGACCTGATTCAGCGGGGATGGAGAGTGTGAGTGGGAAGTTTCAAGAGACCCCTGTTTTCATGTTCCCCAGACCACCTCACCAAAACACTGTAGGATGACAACGCAGCTCAGCGCAACAGAGATCGGAGGTGTTAAAAGGGTGCTTAAGTGGGGAGAGAGCGATGGATGATCCCCAGGAAAGATCAACCGTTTCACTCTGCAAGTTTTGGTTCGAGCAAGTGTGAGAAAAGTGTTTGGACTGAGCTGGTTTAAAATCCTGCGAAAAACCCTCAAAAACACATTTGTGAGGGGGGGGAGAACTCCAGACCACATGAAAAATCCTCCTGACATGAAGGGTTTTCACTCCACAGCTTTAAAGCCACAGTAAACAATGTAGGCCAGAACAAAAAAAGAAATCTTCAGTCAGACATATGCAGCGAATGCAACTTGATACAGAGTGATGCCAAAAAGAAAGCGGCCACTTTAAGTAAAAGAGAAAATGTTTAGTGAATTAAACCCCTGAGAGTCCTTCTTATACTCCCTCAGCTTTTACATTCAAAGAGCTCTCCAAGTCTGCAGCTATTAACACCAAAGCAATTCCCATAAAGTTTCAGTTCAGTGGGCTGAGTTATAGATTTAGTAAAAAGATGCTTAGTAGAACATTTAAATTGCAGCTCATGCAAATTACTATTGAGCTGAAAAGTGGAGGTTTAATACAAGGCGACCTGATTGAGCCTTCCAGGGATGCTCTATTTTCCAGGCGAGACAGATTGAACGCGGTCATCGCCAGCAGGGCCGAGAGGCGATTGGGGGATTAAGTAATGCAGCGAGCACCTATCAGTCTGAGGGGAGGAGAGGTAATGATAACAGGAAGTGAGATGAGTTGGTCTCGCCCTCTGGCCTGCCAGCACCCATCACCTCTGTTAAAAAGGTCCCCCCCTCTATAAACAGGCCTCTCTCTGCCTATTAAACAGATAGTACATTAGGGCCAGAACAATGTAAACACAGGCCGTCTCAGGGTAGAGAGAGATGTGGTCTATTCCTGTGTTTCTCCTGGGAGTGGGCTCCATCACAGCTCTGCTCTCTCACTGTAATCCTCTACGACTAAACACAGGAAGGAAGAGATAGGTAAATAACTCACTCTCTGATAAACTCCAATTTTCTTCCCAGCTTGCATTTTCTTCTAGTTTTAGAAGGGCTTGTTATGCTGCAAAATAACGCATGTTGAACATGTCTGTGTATGTTAGAGGGGGGACATGTGTTTGGAGATCATACAACAGAGATACGAGGCAAACAAGACATATTTAAAGGCCAGTTTAGGATAATGAGGGGTTGAGGAAAAGCAGGAATGCTTATAAGTACTGTCCACAAGTCGCCTTAATTTGATGTTCAAAGTAGAGTTTTGGAAGCTTGATTTCAATTTGTAAGTTTACCAATATATATATTTAAAAAAAAGGCAATTTGGCACAACAAAACAGCCCGAGACAGCTCAATAAAATAACCCATGTACCAAATGAACTATACTCTAAGCATACAGAGAATACTGAAGTTCTTAGTAAAGTTACATTTCACAGTTTTATCTATCAAGCATACATTTAGAAGAGCAAATAATAAGGTGCCTGTGAGAAAATATATAAAAAATATAGATTTTAAAGCTTCAAACTTAATGAAAAACTGCACTCTGAGGGGAAGACATTATCACACCAGGTCAAAGTGTTAGGGTCAGGGTCAACTGTAGAGAGAAGGAATGCAACTTAAACAGTATCAGAACAAAAGAACCAGGGTTCTATACACTATGCTACACATTTTCACATGGTGTCTTCACACGCTCAAAAACTCTGGTACATTTTCATAAAGTCTTCGAGGTGGGCTGCATGTGTGAACACAAACGGCTGAATATTTCACCCCCAACTTTTTCCTGCCAGGCCCCTTGTCAAATCTCAGCAGGAAGTCAGATGAGTCAATGTGTTTTGTGTTTGCCAATATGTTCTTCTCTGCTCTTTCGTTGATACAGTGAATATGATAGATAGATAGAGAGATAGATAGATTTTAAATCTTTCACTGCTGCAGCAGTTCAAGAGCTGGAGCATCAGCATTCAGTTACAACAGAACAAGGGAATCAGAGTGCTGGTGGAAGTGTGCTGTGTTGGAAAAAGCTCACAGAATGGGGATAAAGCTGAGGAACACAAAAGTTTCCATTGTTTTGGTCACAGAGTAAGTTTTTGAGACATGGTCTGTGATGATGAAGAGAAGGCGACAGTAGAGATCCAGAGTGATGAAGGGTTGAAGGGGGCTACAGAGAGGCGACACGGGGGGGGGGGGGGGGGGATTGGGGTTGGATGTGGTTCTGAAGGTGGGTGGATGGGGAGACGGTCAGTCCGGGTCAGTGCAGATGTGAGGCTGTTAAACAGTGGGGAAGTGGAGGAGGTCAGAGCTGGACATCTCAGGGGCCGTGCCCTCGAGTCATTCACACCCGTTTGTTACAATCTGCAGCGAAACACAGCAGAAGCCCCCTCTGTGGGGGGGGGGGGGGGGGGGGGGGGCAGCAGCGACGCAACAGCGACGGAGAAGAAGAAGGGGAATGTCTGCGATGTGTGGGGACAGACTCCATACCCCGGGGAACGACCAATTTCAGGCTTACAGCCCCCCTGTCTGTGTGTCAGTCTGTGGCATGCAGCTCAGATAAGATGAAAGTCACCTCAGGCTAATATCAGGGTTATTTTTTCTGCTTGTTGTTGTGGTGAGAGATAACACAATCCAGATGTTACACACACAACTGCTTGTGAAATATTCAGAGGATGGCTGCCTTCATATTACAGCTTTACATGACAGCTAAATAACACACATTTATTGTCAGGTTGGTGACACACACCAGAGCTGCTGCAGGTTTGAACTCCTCCAGGTCAGTCCAGGAGGGTCATGAGGTGAGGGGGGCACGCACACACACTGACACTGTACTGGGGGGTTAATGGAGTATGTGGGTCAGCAGGCTCCAACCTAGCTATAAACTCACCACAGCAGACACTACACACACACACACACAGACACAGACACAGACACAGACACAGACACACACACACACACAGACACACAGACACACACACACACACACACACACACACACACACACACACACACACACACACACACACACACACACACACACACACACACACACACACACACACACACACACACACACACACACACACACACACACACACACACACACACACACACACACAGACGCATGACTTAGAGAATTATATCTGACTCCGCAGCAGAAACAGCAGGTCGGTAAAGTTTCTGCTTTAATCGTTTTTGGTGATGAGGAGAACAGACACAGATTCTAAAGGTAACCAAAAAGTGTCAGACCCAATCCATAAAGTTTAAAGGATAATTAAAGCTGAACAAATCCACTCCCTCCAAAATGTAAACATGGAGAGGAGAACACCAACATGAACTGCAGAATGAGGAGCAGACTCAGAGGAAAAAAGTGGTAAGAAATGTTTTTTTTTTTAAGTTTAAAGTTTTCTGTGGATCTGCAATCATCAATGTTTTCCTGTGATGATTGTACTCATGATGAGATACTGATAGAAAATAATCACCTGAACCAGGGTTTCAATATTTTTTTCCTTTACTTTTGCATGACCGTTAGACCGTTTTTTCTGGATGATCTTTCAGTGTTTTACTTTTTCTTTCTGTGTTCTGTTTTTCTTTTGCTGTCTTGAATATTGACACATTCTACATCTCCTCATTTAAAGTTCATAAATTACTTTTACACAGTTCATCAGTTCCTGTTTTGAATGTTATCATGAATACTATTTTGTGACTGTGCATGGATTGTGGGGTGGGCTTCTCACACTGTTTTTATGTATTTTATGTAAAAGCATTTTGTGTTACGTTTAAGTTGTTTAAGGAATGATTTAGAAAATAAAGTCTGATTAATGATTGGACTCTGAGCATAGAGTGCAATGAATATTAATGTACGCAGCCTGAGTGACATCAGCCATCTGTTACTAGAGGGGGCTCCAGAGGCTCATCAGCAGCAGCCGCCATGCTGGAAATGCTGTTTTGGACCTTATGACAAACTGTTACATCGTACCCACCTGTCAATCAGGTATGCTATGCGCCTAACTATAGATAACACATATCGTTCATTAAATCAAAACATACTGTATGTGTTAGAAAATAAATTCAGCCCCTGTGTGCCCATGAGGACAACGACTTATCAGACCAATATCATTGTAAACATGTTAATTACTGCTGTAAAAACAGGCGTTTTGAATATGGTGTGTTTGTGACTGCAGGATTTTGGACTTCTTCATTGGAAACACCAGAGGATGCCCCTTGACTTAGTCCAACTTTAAACTCCAGATGTTCAGGCAAACTTAAAAATGTGACATCAGATGAAAATTACATAGAAAGAGTCATGAATTGTTAAAGAGGACATTTGATTTTTATTTAAAACTCTGACATTTTATATCCCAATATTTAATCAATTTATGGTTGGAGAAAATAATAAAATACATTTTAGTCGCAGCCTTTGTGGCAACACAACACACAAAAACAACATGGACTGAAGCTTGCAGAGCAGCATGAAAAATGAGAAAGTTCACCAGCCTCCTCTGTCTCTTCAGACAAAGTGAGGCCGAGTCTTTCAGCGCAGCTCGACAGTCTGATTGTTTAAAGGGCGAGATGATGGATCTCCACTTCTCATGATTTTTACTGGAAAGCCAAAATCACCAACAAATATTACAACTGAAGCCAGAGTCATTACAAAGGCAACACATGCAGGTAGGTGAGTGATGTCTGGACACACAAACACCGTCTGATCACGTGTGAGTAACAAAGAGGACACTCTGTCTTTAAGACTGAAAGAAAAACACTCTGATGTGCCAACAGTTGGAACAAAGTGACAGTGAAGGCAAAGTGCTGCTGGGTCTCTTCAGTAATCATACATAGAGGGTTCTTTCTGGATACTTCAGGTTTGTCATGCTTAATTGATCTTATGAAGGGGTTATTGCATGGGGAAAAAAGTGACCTCTAGCAAAAAGGCAAATTGCAGCTGTCAAAAAACATTCCAAAACTCACTGGCTTTTAAGATTGATTTTTGGGCTTCTGCATGTATTTGGATAGGGCAGTGGGTAGAGCAGGAAATCAGGGGAAAGAGTGGGGAATGACATACAGGTAAAGAGCCACAGGTCAGACGTGAGCCGGAGCCACCTGCTCAGACGTCTACAGCCTCTGTGGAGCGCAGCCTAACAGCTAGGTCATCAGCCCTACTCCTAGGAAGTTTTAATAGTATAATAATAATAGTATATAAGGACAGTTAGATAGAACCCGTTACATATAGTTATTTTATATACCATAGTCTGAGATTATCCAATAGAGACACAAAAAAACTGTAAAATGTACCTGTCAGCTTGATCACACCCTTTCAAAATGGAAGTCTAAGATTTCATATACAGAGACTGTCTGTGCTACATGTTCCTAAAAAAAAGTGCTGGCTAATGATTTTTAATAACTGGTATATAATTACCTCAAAGGTCTGAGACCTGCAGCATTACTATGAAATCCAAACCATCCTGATGAGTAGTTTGGAAACTGATCCATTCAGATTTGTTGTTGTATCTTAGTTAAACAGAAACAAAAGTACATGTGTAGTCCTTTTTTAGGGGTTTCCCTGGTTAAGAGAGGCCATCCTTGTGGCGCCGGTTATGTTGTGTGCTGTGCTGTGTCAATGTACAGAGGCTGTTGTCCTCAAAGCGGGCGGCATGGGTTTGACTCCAACCCTCCAAACTTAACTTAATGTCATTCCCCACATGACTCTGTCCACTGTCCACTGTGGATTTTGGTCTCCTGTTTGTTAAACCTCCTGACTTGTTAAAACAGACATTAATACTGAATCCTCTGTGTGACCTACAAAAACAAATGAGACCATCAGGAACAATATCATTCCTGTAGATATCTTTCTGTCACTGCTGCTGCACAGTGGAAATAAGACAGACATTTCAGAAGTTTGTGTTTTTACAACTACCATCAAAAACTGTCACAATCATGCGTTTACATGCACAGTTAAGTAAAGCTACAAGTTTATAGCTCAATTAGGACATTTAGAATCCATTTATTGACTGAAGTATTTCTGACTCCACAACGGTAGATGGCAATTTGTTGTTTTTCAGCGAGTTACTTTTGGATCTTCTTCCTGTTGATCTAACACATATGTGCGTGTGTGTGCGTGTTTCTGTGTGTGTGTGTGTGTGTGCTTCTGTGAATGTGTGTGCGTGTGTGTGTGAGTGCGTGCCTGTGTGTGTGTATGTATGCGTGTGTGTGTGTGTGTGCGTGTGTGTGTGTGTGCGTGTATGTGTGTGTGTGCCTGTGCGTGTGTTTCTTTATGTGTGTGCGTGTGTTTGCATTTGCGTGTGTTTCTGTGTGTGTGTGTGTGTGTGTGTGTGTGAGTCCTATACTTTGAGATATTTGACACATTTTCAGCTGAGCTAACTCACTAAAAATCCAGTTTAGCTGGACATATGCAAAGAGATTAGATCAAAGAAAAGTTCCCCAGAGTAGTTTTAAATTACGAGGGCAAATGGCCAATTTGGAAGCATTTATGCAGTATACAGTATCTTTCTGCTATGGAGTTCCACGACTGTAAATGCATACTGGGACTTTGGGTTCATGGCTGAATTTGAACTTATATACACAGTATTTCAGACTGAGACACAAACACTAAGCAGAGACAGAGATAAGGAGCAGGCGGGCAGTTTGAGTGACTCATGGGAGAGCGGGGACACACAGCCGAGTGCAGCTTTCAGTCTCTGCAGCATGGTGACCAGTAATAAGTCAAAGCTGGATGTTTGGAGAGGCTCGCCCTGGTAATCCCAGAAGAGTACAGCAACAGGCCGGGGTGAGAGGGGTGAGCTCCTCTCTGCTGCACTGCTGTCATCACTAACATGCCTAATAATTAAAGAAAATACAAGCCTTAAAGAGTGGATCAGAATCTTTTCTCCTCAGTCAGCTCTCTGTGGGAGGAATGTCCAGTGCTGCCGTACATGTTTGGTTTGGTGAGGTCCGGGCCTGCTGATGGGAAGGCAGTTCACTGTTCCTGTGATGTTCTGGGAAGTGGTGAAAGAGGGAGTGTGTTGCCTCGGCTGCACCAACCCCGGTCCGGCTCTGAACGACTCGAGCATTCACTTTCTGTTTCTGTGGGCTGGAGCTGGACCAGGTCTGCTCAATCTGATGCATTCAGACCAAAACCTAGCCACATGCCAGACAGTGACAGAGTCTGGGGGGTGGGGGGGGGTGTAGGTGCTTTCAGGGTGGCACTGCCAGCCAAAAACATATCTGGACCTCTTACATATATTCTACTAAAGTATTTCACTATAGGTGATAAATCCTGAGGTGTCAGTTAAGGTGGTAAAAACAGAAAGTATTACACTCCCCCCAAATATCACAGTGGAACATAACTAATAACCTCTGTAACCACATCTGTACTCCAGGAGACCCTCACTGATGTATTCCCTGAAGGTGTCTGAGGACATTTTGTTTTTTTTAGCATGTTTAAGCATTAGATCAATTTAAAAACACCCTGTTTTTTAATGAGCAGGGTGTTAGTGTTGTCAAGATACCAGAATTTTTAACTTTCATACGATACTAGTGAAATCAAAGAAAACCGATACCTGTCTTGATACAACAGCAACAACAATACAAATCCTAGGCACCTGATACTGGATAGTTTCTTGATAATTTAATGACCAAAAGATACAACCTCACTCCTGCAGACTGTCTTAAACACACAAATGTGTTGCCAACATATTCATGCACTTCAGACAGTGTCACCTCTTCTGTCTTTTTGTTTTTTGTAAAAGACATTAACGTAACTATTGCATCTTTTTGAGACACCAAAAAGTCTTCAGTATTTCTATATGTACGTTTTGCAGGCATATCCACAGAAGGATCAGAGGACTCAACTGTTTTCACAAATGCACAAACTTCTTAACATTTCGAGAAATGTTTAAGGGTGAGCTGCATGTGTGAACGTATGTGTCACCCCGACTTTACCTGGAAGTTTTACTGACTGCCCCCCTGGTAAATTTTGACTTTGTAGATTTGTGGGACAGGGACAATTCCACACTTTGAAGAACATGTGCAAAAAAGAAACTCAGAAAAGCCGTTATCACATATGCACTCCGGATAATAGCTAGATAATTATAGGAGGACTTCTCTGGAGATTCTCCCGACCTAGCCGTTCACATATGCTCCTCACAGAGGGGGACTTTCCCTGTCAGAGAGGGGGGGATCGGGGGATTTCCATAGGTAAGACGTGACGTAAATAAACAACGTGGAAGTAACGGCCGTAGCAACAGAGTCCGCTACACGACGTTATAATGAGAATATTTGTCTTTATATCAATGCTATGTGTAATCCAATGGAATGACAACATCCACAAAAGAGAGGAGAACAACATACTGACGAACAGAAAACAGAATACAGCCGTTTAATTACGTGCACAGAGATCGTAGTGGTCGGGTGCAGACGCTTTAAACAGTCACTATATAAACGTCATTCTCTTTTCATTGGCTCGAGTTGAAATCTCCGGAGTATATGCTGAAGCGTTCAGACATCAGCTCACTCGGACTTTCTGCAGAAAAAATACTAGGGGTCTGGAGAAACTCCGGGTAAAGTCCGCACGACAAATGCGGGTGTTTGCGTTCACACA
Organism: Labrus mixtus; assembly: GCF_963584025.1. Lineage (NCBI taxonomy): Eukaryota > Metazoa > Chordata > Actinopteri > Labriformes > Labridae > Labrus > Labrus mixtus. The sequence continues at coordinate 5,285,611 of NC_083614.1, read as the reverse complement.
TAGCCTAAAGAACCTCCGGGTAGACAAATCTCCAGAGTTTTTTAGGAGATTTCAGGATGTGTGAAAAGGGATACGATTTCAGGGGGGAAAATGTCCTGAAATTTTACAAAAAAATATTTTGAAGTGCATGTGTGAAAACAGCTAATGTTAGCCGTCAAAACCCCACTTAAGTTGTACAACACTGTGTGACACAAAACCTGAAGCACAGCCCCAGACTATAAGGCAGTGCTTCACGTGTTACATTATGAGTAAAACGCTGCACTGCTGGTCGGGAAAAGTTCTACTCAAACTGCTTCTACACAGTCATTTTAAAAAGTAAATAATGTGCATTAACGGCTGGTTGTAGGCACAAACTGGGGCTGGGTCCTGAACTCAATGGCCCTGTGCCTCACTGCCCACTGCAAAGCCCCCTCAGATCACCACAGAGGCCTGAATGAACCGACACTGTCCACAGGCACTGAGTGACCGGCTCTGTACCCACAGACGCCCTCACACACTCAGAGAGAGAGCAAACACAGACCGACCGCCAGGCCAGGCCCAGCCGAGAGGCATTTCAGCCCCGCCATTTTGCAATGTAATTAACTTCTCTCTGTCCATGTTGAGCCGGAGAAAAAAAACCTCACATGGAAATTAAATAAACAGAGGGGGCACAGAGGACACACAACTCATTTCCCCTAATACCTCAATAAAACTCTGGCTCGTTTTGATTGCAAACATGGACCCTCACATCGGGCTCAAGGCACGATTGTGAGATTTAAATCTTAAGAATGTCACATTGAATGCAGGCCAAGTGCTATATATACTATGAATACAACAACAGTCTGTTATTAACACACTTATCAACAGTTTAATAAGACTGCAGACCCACCAGCCTGACACTCAAAGAGAAGAGAAAGGTGAGCTTTGAATTCTCCAGGTGAAGCAGACGTCGGGGGGGGGGGGATCAAAGCGGAGTCATGGAGTAAATGGATACTGGAACCATAAGCCCTAAAGTCATCTTCCCTTTATTTAATAAAGCAGCAATGGCCCCAGCAGAGGACTAAGGTTTATGAGGTTGTTTTTTAAATTCCAATTTGGCACGGGGCACCGCTGCGAGCTTGTTTTATTTTTCCGTGATTTAGTTTAATAAGTTCCTAAATACTCGGCTGTCTTACTGCTTTGCTTTACAGGTTCAGGAACATAAAGAGACTCAATGAAAAGAGGAGGAGAAACGGCTGCAGTATAAAGTTAATAGTGCAGAGTATGGCGCCATTAAGCTCCGCATATTTCCTGAAATATCTGGAGATATCTGCATAAAGCTGATGTAGGCATGTTCTGACTGGATATTAGTTTTTTTTCTGTTTCTACACCAGACTCGCCTTCTGACCTTTCCACAGCGAAACACACCAGTCCTCTTCCACCTCTGAACTGGAACGCCTCCAAACAACATCGTGGAAATCTGGCATTTCTGCAGTATTTACTGGATTCAAATGTTTTCCTTACAAACACAACTGAGCTTGTTTATGATGGAGGGGAATCTGCATTTTTTCCAGTCTCTGTCAGTTTAACACAACATTCTGACCTCCGTCGAGTGAACCACAAACACCCACTTACCTGCTGAGCATCGGTAATAAATATTTACCCAAACGGAAAGATGTGAGGGAGTAATTACAGAGTTAACTACAAATTGCCAGTAAATTTGTTGTTTTTCTACCTGAAGGAGAATTCCTGTTCTTATAAAACATGGGCACTTTTTGTTTTTGGTATAAATGTACAAAAAGCAAAAAAAAAGTTTGGACTTGCTCCAGTTGACTGCAGCTGCCAAACAACGTTAGTGTCCGCAATTTTATCCTTTAGTGTAAATCAATCTTGTGAATTACAGACTCTTAACGTTCTTATTTGTGTCACTGATGGGTTCATGTTGTTAAAAAAGAAACTGTCAACTTTATGAAACTAATTAACATGGAAAATGAGCTTCACTCATGTGTAAAGATCTCTTTTTAATAAGAAACAGATGTCAAGTTTTCGCCCTTTTTTAGCCACCAAACTTCATTGACATTCAGAGTGATTTTACATCACAGAACAACAAAGTGATTGGTTTACCACTAACTCAATCGGTTCGTTTTCTTGTATTATTATGTTGCACTGAACCTGAACCTAACATTTAAAACCCAAAGTCATACTACAATAATAACAAACTGCCTCGTTAAGGCAGCTAGAACTCCCAAGTTCTTGTAGTTAAACTTGTGTTTTTTTTTTAATGGGGTCTGGTGTCTTTTGAGAAAGTGATGCATCAGCATTTCTGGTTTAAAAAAAAGCATCTTAATATTTAACAAATAAGTTTGACAGTTCATGGATCATTTCAGTAATGTTGCCAGGTACTTAGAATAACAGTACGAGCATGTCTTAAACAAAGAACTATGATTTTAATAGTAAATTAATTCAGGGACACTTGCTCCAAGTATTACTTTGCAACCATTGTAGCACAATGTGCAGCTTGTGGCTGAAGCAATCTTAGAGGAATAAAAAAAATGATATACCGACTCATCAATATGAATCCAAAAATATATATATTTCAAAGGGATTTCAGGTTTTAAATAAATAGAATTCTTAAACCTGTGAAGAACAAAATGTGCACATATGTGCATTAAGTTTTTTGAGCTTTATTCTTAAATACGATCAAAGCAATAGAGTTCTGTGGTTAAACTCTAAAATGTTTCGGTGTCAGTCTTGCTGTCCGGGCAGGTAACACATATTTGAATTGTTGGATATTAAAAGTAGACATGTCACTTGTCATCGCCTGCAGAACATATGGAAATTTAGTTTGAGGAAGTTGAGTACGAACCTGCAGCAGCAGCCTCTCGAAGGCCAGGCAGGCGTCCCAGCGGGGCAGGTGGGGGTGGCGCAGTGTCTGCGCTGTAGCCAGGCCCAGCTGGAGCACCCCACAGTGACTCTCTAGCGCCCCCCAGCTGCTCCGGAACAGCTGGACGTAGGAGCACAGCTGTTCGGGGGTCACACGGCCTGAGAAGAGGGAAAAAGATAGTGTAAATATCTTGATGGGTCACAAATTCATCCATCAATATGTAAGTATCTAAAATGACATGATGCAGTATTTTGTTTATAAGCCAAAAAAGCATTCTTGACTGTTAGCCTTTAACGGTCTTTTATTGTGTTTTATGTTACAAACAAATACAGGTGTTAAAGGTTGCAGGACACACACACATATCATCTCAGCTCGTGACGGGAAAAACTGAGTGTAGAAACAGAATAAACAGACACCCTTTACCAAGCATAACAGCATTTTTAATAAAGATCACACACTCAGCTCAGGGCAGAGGGGAGGAACTGATACCATAACAGACAACAATATTATCTCAATGAGCAAAACGTCCACCAGCTGGGAGACACACAGAGCTGTTCAGAAGTGTGTGTGTGTGTGTGTGTGTGTGTGTGTGTGTGTGTGTGTGTGTGTGTGTGTGTGTGTGTGTGTGTGTGTGTGTGTGTGTGTGTGTGTGTGTGTGCCAGTCAGAGAGAAATACTCATGTGTGCATCCTCCAGGTAGAGAGGTACTGTCAGAGTATTAAGTGAAGTGTTTACACACGATTGTCTTTTCTTTCTGCAAGACTGCAAAATTAATCGCAATTTCATCGTTGGCACAATATGAGCATTTGCAAAAAACTCATCACAGGAGTCTTATTTTGCATAGATTTTAAATATTGTATGGGAACATGGGCATATTAACTGTACTTTCACACCATTTTGATTCCATCAAACGAAGCTTAAGCTAGCCATCAGCTACTCTTAAATTGGTTAAATGGTGTCAATTTATTGGTGAAACATATTGCAAAAAGGTATAATGAGAACATGAAAAAACAAACAGGGGATACCCACTCAAACTGTGACTTTTACCTAAAACTGTAGGCACTCTTTAATATATATGTATTTAGCGTACTTCATATTGTATCGACAGTATAGAGCAATGTCAACGAACATTGCATATTTGGACCTTACGTCTCTGTGGTGCAACCAAACAATGACACGACTTCAATTAAAAACTGGTTTCATTTCAGGGATCAGTGTGAACTTAACGCCCTGATTCAAGACAGAACAGACACAGAGCTGCTGCAACAGGTCACAGGTGTATATTATGCACTGTAACACTAGTGTTGAAAGATATATGTGATGAGATAAATACATGTTGGGTGACTGTATACTTAAGAGATGGAAGGTTTGGAGTATTTACAATAAATACAAACTGTTTTCTGAATAAAGCCGTGTCTCAGAAATCAATCTGTCTCTTTGTTGGACACATTTGAGTGAAAAAGTCTTACGGCATTCATTCTCTATATGTGTATTTATGTTTTATAAAAACCTAACCTGAGCCAGACCAATCAACAATAAGAGGAAGAAATACTCCATCAGTGAAGGATGAGTCGTATGCTGTCATTTTTTTACCTAGATTAGACCACTTTACTGGAATTGGAATAAGTACTCAACTCAGTATGTGGAAGCATTGAAAGCTGAACATCCCAAAATGTTCTCTAAATATTGAAAAAGGCCGCAGAAAGGGACTATAGACTCCCAGTCTCTTTAGGACCCTCTGCCTCCTACCAGCCCTCCTGTGAAGATTCACAAAGACACAGGAAGGACGGTGTAAAGGGTGTAAGGTCGGGGGATCGACAGGGTGTGCAGGGTGGCCTGAAGGTACGAGGGGCTGTGTCAGGGGCTGGGATCGAGGGGGGGGGCACACATTAACTCCCCATAAAGCCTTCTTCTTCATGTTGATGTTCTGAACCAGCACCAGATGTGGGAGTATTTCCTGTTGGACTACATGGCCAGTGTTTTCTTTAGTGAGGCCAAACACAAAAGTAGAGGAGAAACAGAGAAGCAGGATAGAACAATGGAGCAAAAATCTCCACAATACAAGGTAAAACGTTGCCGCCCACAACCAATAAAACCAGAAAAATGTTTAAAATTTTAAGACTGAGTGACTAAAATTTCAAATTATTTGGAAAAGGTTAGAGGTTAGAGGGAATCATCCAGTGAAGTTTGTAAAGACTCGTTATGTGTGTCATCTACAAATTGTACAAGAAAAGTAGAGAAAGTCCACAAAAAGGAGCTACGTTTCTTTGCTGAAATTAGGTCTTTTTTTTAGGTAAATGCTCCAGTCCAGACATATTAAAAAATCCTGAAAAGCTCTATTGTGAACATATCGAGCCATAAAACCCTGGCAGTGTAACCTGGGTTCACAGAGCTCGATGTGCCAACCATAATTCAGCACAGAACCAGGAAACACGTCCAAGGCAAGAGCCAAGCATAATTCAATCCGAGAATAGGCAACCTAAGAATGGTGCACTGTTGGCCAAATACATCAGACTTTACAGCCCGGGTAGATCACAAGAGAGCGAGTGAGAAAATGTAAAAATGTTGGAAAAAGAACACAAGAGGAGAAAGCCACACAAAAGCCTGTTCTCCATTACACAATCAAACAACCACTGGCCGAGCTGCAGCGCTTATCTCTGTCACTATACTTCCCTCCAAACACTTCTGTGATTCCTCCAGCATCTTGTTTCCAGATGCAGAAAGTCTGAGGAGACGATCTGTCAGCTGAGCTTCAGTTTCAAACTGGACTCTTTTTGCAGCCAGGAAAAAGTTCTTATTTTAAGCCTGCGATAAATAAGACCTCACCTGTTACAAGATATTGTTCTTTTGTCTCATAATAGTTGCTCCATGTCTCATATAATATTTGATAAATAACTTGTTGTTAGCCATATAATACACAACATTCTGGTTCTGTCATTTTTATTAGGTGATAACACAAGAAGGTTAAACATATTTTCATGAGCTAAGGCTGAATATAAAAAAGGACAGATTATTGGATTTAAAGGTAAGGCAGAAGTGCCTTTAGCCTGCTTTCTTTCTAATGGCCAACAGGGGGAATCAAACTGAGGACCAAACGAAACAAACCATGAGGAGAATACTGAGCTACTTCTCACTTGTTTTTATTCCCTCGGTTAATGTTTCCCTAAGGATTGTTTGGTCTTAATTTCTAGTTTTATGTCTTCATCAAAGAGAATGACTTTCATTTTCAAAATGTTGCCAATCTCTGCTACAAAACCAATGTGTGACATTAAAGAGGCTACACCCATTTCTTTTACACAAACAGTGATCACAGATTCCTGTTTACAACATGTGTCTCAGTGAATCAGGCGATGGGAGCAGAGAGTTATAATAATGAAATGCATAATAACATCGGCATTCCTGTTAAGTTCACCGTTGATGTACAGCCCAACTAAATTTACCGCAGAGTCACCTAAGCTGGCTGTAGAAACCTGAACCTGTTGGCCACTTGAATACTCTTTGGAGGTATATTTATTACAACAGCATCCATAAAACAAATCACATTTTCAGTCCTGTGCTATAAACATTCTGAGCTTTCTGCCCATTTCTGCCTGATGTGCAGGAGTGGCAACTGAGGCCCGGGGTTACGATCAAAGTCCTGAACAATGCAGAAAAGGAGGCAGGGGCCAACAATGATTTAGTCCAGTTACTGGAAGATGACTTGCATTGGAGGTGCAGAGGGTTACTCGGGGGCTAAGTGATGTCTGATGTCAGCTCGGTGCTGAGCAGTGGCCTGCCCCCAGCAGCTGGACGGACTCATAAGTAATTCTGCATGGACGGGGGGGACACAGGAAGACTGGGAGACTTTTTATTTATGCACCCTGAGAGAAGGGAAGTCCTGGAAGTTTTTATTTGTGGATGCATGTTGGAGCCCCCTTTTAAGACTTTACTGTGCAGGAGAGAAGAGCTAAAGGGCAGCTACACAGACACATGAATCAGAACTGCTTTGGTGTCTGAAGACAAGTTTTTATTAGATTGAAACATGTGTCAAAAATAGACATAATCTTTATAGTATTTATAAGCCTTGTGAAAAGTTTCATTGTCACTAAATCTGATTTGAATGTGGAAATGTCCTGGCGTTCATGCGGTTTGTTTTGTAGCATATTTTAAAGGGATAATGAGAGGGATTTGTTGGTTGGGGTTTGTAAACACAAACCCCACCTCTGCTTCCTCTTGGATTAGTGCTAATGATCTAGCACCTGGTTGCTACGTTTTTACAGGGTCCCATCATCACACCCTGATGGCTGTTATTGGCCGGGGGGGGCTACACTCCCACTGAGCAAAGGTTGATGCCAAGAAAAGTCCCAAACACAGCAAATTGAGAAAATCAAGGCGGAGGGCAAAATCTCTGCAAATACACAAGCCACCACACTTAATCATGAATCGTAAGTGATGATTGAGAAGGATTATTCTTGCAGGAGTGTGTACATCTTTTTTTAAGGATAATCCATTTTATTCCACCTCTGAAAGAAGAGTCCTTAGGCAGCACTGTTTTGAGCTCCATGGTAACATGCTCATAAGGACTTTGCTGACATGCTGATGCTTTGCCATTTGTCATTTTTATGCATATTACAAAAAAACACAACAAGAACAGACAAACATCCAAAACACTTGACTCAGACATGTACAAAACCAGATGGAAAGTAAATCAAAATTGCTTTATAGCTGCCAGTCATACAGTAGGCTACACCTGAAAGCTTTATGCATGATATTATGTTCTAGACCAACGTCAATGCGGACCGTAACATGGAAGTTGGTCTGGCAGCTGGAAAGGTGTCAGGGCACTTCCTGAGTACTGTTGAGTTGCCCTTGAGCAAGGCACCTAACCCCTCAACCGCTCTGGTGCGCTCCCTGTGTAGCAGTGTGTAGCAGCCCCACTCTGACATCACTAATGCATGTCCACAGGTCCTGTTTTTACATGTGTGTGAGAAACATGTCTCTCAATAACAGTGTAAAAAACAGAATTTCCCCTCAGGGATTAATAAAGTATATACAATAAAATAAAAAACAACATCTGAAGTCTCTGAGAAGAAGTCTGAAGTGAGAGCAAGGTGAGTTTTCAAATTATGGCAGTCTTGTCCCAGAAGGCAAGAATGGGTTGCCAGGTTTCCTATTGCAAAGAATTTTAGGGTCATAAGAATATATAATTGTTTTGCTGTATTTGAAATATTTGGACCTAGAACTGCAATGACTCATCATTGTACCCACATTTATATGATTGAAGCACCAGCTAGTGACAACAACCTGTGTGAGAGTTTCTTATGTTATATGTTCATCTTATGTTTCCCTTCAGTCTTACATGATCCAACTGAAACACATTAATATTGTTGTCATTGCTTTTGCTGTTATTATTGTGGTTTTCACGTTGTAATGAATGGCCGTACTTTATGCTCTATGAGAAGGTATTTTATTTCATTTGTCGAGGTGTAAACTTCTATAACCTCGTCCGAACAAATTAGAGAAAAATATATTCATTAGCAAGATGGAAAGAAGCCAAAAAATCAATTACCAGATGGAATGAAAAGACTTTTTCCCCTTTGACAAATGATGATTGTCATTAAACTATGATTAAAAAAAGGAGGGACGATGGCTTTAAATATGAATACTTCTTGTAATATCACACATGTCAAAAACCTCATTGCCTCAAATAATGAAAGTAATCAGCCTCACTCCTCTCTGCTGTTTGAAGAAGAGAGGCCCTGTCAACACTTCTCATTTACACTGCAGTACCAGCGCATGGAATATATACACAAACTGAGTAACCTTGTGACGCACACACACACACACACACACACACACACACACACACACACACACACACACACACACACACACACACACACACACACACACACACACACACACACACACACACACACACACACACACACACACACACACACACACACACACACACACACACACACACACACACACACACACGTAGATGAACAGATAAACGCATGTTTCAGGACGATGAAACCAAAGATGTCTTACTAATTCCCCGCTAAGAGCAAAAACACCCAAGATAAACACTGGACTCTGCAGCATAACCACATACATATCCACACAAACACACACACAAGCGCACACAAATACACACACAAACACACACACACACACACCACAGCGAGGGAATTTCATCATCTCATTGTGCTGTGAAAAAACCTGATGGGTCATACTCAGGCTCTGAGAAATGGATTATTTTTTCTGTCTCTCTCTGGATGATCTTATCCTGTTGAGATGAAAAGAAGCCAAGTTGGACCGAAAAGTCTGTGTGTGTGTGTGTGTGTGTGTGTGTGTGTGTGTGTGTGTGTGTGTGTGTGTGAGAATTCAGAGTCTGCAGTGTCCTGATAGAATATTTTCTCCCCTGATCTGCATAAACCTTCCACGGTGAGAACGTGTTGGAGTGTGAGTGGACACTTCTCGTCTCCTGCAGAGTGAGTGGGCACTCAGAGAGAGCAGATAGGTATTAAAGCTAAGCGTTTTTGTGTTTCGGGGGGTTTAGCACGGTCTCATATGAGCAGAGTCTTGGGGGATTGAGGACTCTGCCGGTGGTGCTGGTGTGGGCAGGATGGGAACCGATGTGGGGGGTTCCGCAGGGAGCTCATGGGGGCTTCATGGGATCTGGTCTTCTGCCAGTCAGGGTATAAAGGTTCAGTGTGTGAGGGGTTTCACAGTGCCCCCTTCTCTCTCCCCCCCCCCCCCCCCCCCCCACTTCTCTCTTACTCACTCTCTCAGGAAAGACGTGAAGTCAACAGACTGTCAGCGAGCAAGCGGGAGCAAGTTTTTCAGAGGAATTCAGATATTTTTAACATTCTTCTTACAGTTTTAGGGTCAGAGTGGGTGTTTGTTTGCTTTGGTCCGAAACATGGACCAACTTTGTTACATGCATAATTACCTCAAGTTTGGTCTGTGTTCATACTGGGACATTAACAAATCTGTGATGCACGAGGAAAAGTTCTCTAATTACTAAATAAATAATTTCTTGTGGGATATGTCCCTGAAACCAAGTTTAGTTGACTCCTGCCTGGCTGTGGCTGCTCAACTGCTCACTACACAGATTGATGTTGGCTCTGGTCATCGCTTTGTATAGAGTTTGCATTTTTCAACTGTAGGCACATTTCTGTGTTTTTAAAAGTTGTGAGATAATATAGTCATTCAACTAAACCTCTATGAGCACCTGCACCTCCTCACAACAAGTCCACATCTGTCCAATAGTAATCATGCTGCTGTTGTGGTAGTAAAAGGCTAACAATCCTACCCATAATGCACTGCATGAATGGCTATGGTGGCTGCTTTAATTGAAAAAAAAAGTGCAATGCTTCATGCAGTGCAGATTTCAAGATATTAAATCAATAACAATAAAAAAGAAGTAAGGCTGCTTGGAACAGGCTAAATATCTGTCAATGCAGCGAGCACATTTTACTTGTTGTGTGTCTCACTCACTAAATCAACAAATTTACTTTCCCTGAATAACTTGAAATAAGATGTTTATCTGGACCTGTCAGGAAAGTGTGTCTTATATAAGGGCATGAGATTATTTTAATTAGAATTTAACCAAATATCCTGACTTAGAGCTGAGTTTTTGCCGTTTTGACCTCTTAAGTAAAGAACTTGGATGATGTTTTTTACAAGAAATCACACTTACATGATTCTCTTCAACCAGACTTCATTGACTGAACCAGTATTTTTACTTCTCAGGAAACAGGAGTTGCTGGTGTACCGTGGCCTTGATAAGGTAGCTTGATTGTGTTATTGTGTGTTACTGTGCTGGATCTGAACTAAACGTTTGGAACAGCAAAGTCACACAACAAACGAACTGATGGATCTAGCTGAAGATCGGCAGTTGTGTCTATGGAGTCTGGTTGTCTTGAGGAGTGTGGTTACGGCTGTTTCTGGTGGGGAAAAAGGAAATCTAACCAGGGTTCCCACTCTCTTTTCAAGAGAACATTTTCAAGGACATTTTCAGCGTTGATCGAGCTGGTATGATTGTGCCACACCAATATTAAGTGAAGTCTTTAACAAGGCTAATCACACCCACTGTGAGGTACCGCTTCAAAGGTTAAACATTTAATATCATGTTATGGTCCGTTATTTACCCTTAACAACGCAGTTTTGAATTTGAAGAGACAATGCTAGCAAAGTTGAAGGTTAGCCAGTATTCGGCCCGTGTTTGGTTCACAGAGTTGGGTAACTATTCATTGTGCAAATTAACCTTTTTTTTTTTCACGTGACACAGTTATCCTTTCCAATCTGCAGTTTATAAATATTGCCAATTGGCATTAATCAAACATATGAAATAATTGTATTTCACTATCACTTTCATAGCAGAACACAGCCCAAGAAAGACCGACTAGAGAGAGAAATTCAGAGCAAGTTAGCACGTCATCAATAACATTAACTAACTACTGATGATGTGCTGACCTCAAACTGAGGAGAAAACTCAAGTCTACCTGATAGTTTTCACCACAATTTACTCTCATGGTGTTTTTTTCTCTTTTTGTGAAGGATCTTTTCACTCCATCCTCTCAACTAAATTGTAAATAAATATCGGCTTTTGACACGAGGTGGGGGGGAGGCGGAGCCATTACATTATCTATAGACTTCCATAGATACTTTTATTAACCTTGTGGCGGTGAAAATGTCCAACTCTGTAGGAGAGTGTTGGAATAATTTTCCACACGTGATTTTCCAGGACATTTTACTTTTTCTGTCATTTTCCAGGTCTTTTCCAGTACTGGAAAATTAGTCAATTGTTTTCCAGGTTTTCCAGGACGAGCACGAACGGGTCTATCTCTGCAGGGATTCATTCTATAATGTTGTCAGACTCTTTGAATAACAATCACAGCCTGTCGGTGACAAAACAAATTTTAGTGGACATACCTTTGACACATTTGCCTGCAGTGATTGATTTGCAACCATCACAGCCCATCTTGCTGCTGCCAGCCAAAACTTTCTACTGCATCCTTTCCCATTTGTGTTATCTTTCAATGCACCTTCTTAATATTTTATTGCTTTTATCGCTATCAATCATTCCCCCTAAATCTGCAGCTTGATTCCTCTTTGTTTGTTCAGACAAATCCACGATGTAGCAGCCATCCAGGATTTGAAGGACGGCCGTTTAGCACAAAAGTGTGAAAGGAAACCACCATGTGTTTGCAGATGGTTGGCAGAGTGTGAGTGGGGAGTTTGGTGTGTATGTGTGTATGTGTGTGTGGGTGACCTCTTACATATTACAACCTGCCTGTTACGAGCGACGAGACCTTCTTTACCTCATAGATTATAGGAGCTGAGGGACCACACTGCCCCTCCCTTTTTTAAAACCCCCTCTTTCTGCCAGATGCTAACCTGCATATTAGCCCTGTGTGTGTGTGTGTGTGTGTGTGTGTGTGTGTGTGTTACTGTGAGTGTAGGACATCCATTACCTATGTGAGTCAGAGGGTAGTGTAGAGGTGAACTTGCAGGAGGGCACTGTATAACTTGTACATGTAATGACTTTATTTTTTGCCTACACATATTTTTACCCCTCGCTGCAGCCCCCTTTTGCTTCATTAGCAAAGAACAAAAGTTTTTCAAAAGCAGCGTGTGTGCGAGGGAGCATGTGTGTGTGTGTGTGTGTGTGTGTGTGTGTGTGTGTGAGTGTGTGTCATCGAGCCAACATGTGGTTCAGATTTCCTCTGCGGCCACATGGGCAAATACACGGCAAAGGCAGAGGAGATGCATGTCAGTAGGAGGCGCTATGGTTCTGCTCCAAATCTCTGCACACCTCTCTCCAAGAATATTTATCTTTGTTTGAGATGCTTTTACTTTTTTTATTTTATTTTTTTAACACTTTTTATTTGATAGTTTTGAAGAAAAACAACATAAAGTGTCAGAATGAGCATATATACATTTGTATATGGTTTGTATAGATGATCTACATATAAGTGCATCATCTCTACAGGCATGGATAAATATTTCTGTTAGCTCATTCTACGACAGAGAAGAGTGAGCAAAAAGGAAAGGAAAAATAAAAATGAAAGAATAAAATAAAATAAAAAGAGAGCAAAAGAACAACAGAGCATATTAACTTAAAAAAAAATAAAAAAATAATAATAATAATAATAAAAAAATTAAAAATTAAAAATTAAAAATTAAAAATTAAAAATAAAATTAAAAATTAAAAATTAAAAACAAAATACAAATAAAAAGTGGGCCTTGGATTATTCTACTCTAATAGTATTTATTTATCTATTTTTGTCTATGTGTTCTTCACCATGAGATGCTTTGACTTGATTTGAATGTTAATCAGTTGTTATTTTCAGTAGGCATGTTTTTTTATTTCATGTGGGAAAAGATGTCTTTTGACTGTCTGTTTCTTACCCATGCTCATCTTAATTGGAAGCTTCTCCTTACTGGCTGCTTCCACTAGTTGCCGTCGGACCTCCATCACTCCCTCTTTGTGTTTATTGGTCAGCATGGCCTCCCATAGTGATTGTGCTGCAGACGACCTGGTGGGGAAAAACAATCAAACAGCACATTTAGTCTTGGGAAATTAAAAGAAAAAAAACAACAACACTTTAGCCAAGGTTGTACAGTGATTTCAGCTCCAACAATCTGTTTCTGCTCCTGTTGTTTCTTCAGAGCCTGCAGGACTCTGAGTATAAACAAAACAAAAAAAAAAAAAACGACACAGACGTGATTGAGTGCTCGTCTCGGAGCCTGCTGGTCGGGGAAGCGGTGGACTCCCCAGTGGGAGCCCTCACAGGAAAAAGCAGAAATTAGCGACGGGAACATCAGGAATGTTTTTCGATTCCACCTCAAACGTCTGTATGACAAAAACAACTCCTCTGGTCTCGTCCTTTACAACCTATCAAGAGTCTGGACACCGAGGCTCCTCCTGATACCATCTCAGGGTTCATCTCAGTCCCCTCAGTCCCTTGTCTCATTATCTGTGAGGTTACAAAACACAACTGATCCACATCTCTGATGGGAGACTGGAGGACGAGGCATGTGTGTGAGACTGTTTCCATCTGTTAGGACGAGGGGAACCAGCTTCAAGTCTTTCACTGGGAGAATAAAAATGTATCACAGAGGATGCTTCACAGAGAGTGACACTTTATCTTATAAAACGACTCCTACATCTGAATTCAAGCTCAAACTATTACATATTTTATTCCCCTATCTCCATCCCTCTCCTCTCAGATTTCCTGCCCTTTTAAAGCCGCTGACATTTTGTTGGCAGCATAAAAAGGCATCAAAAGCTACATCTGTGTGCGCCTCTGACAGATAGACTGACATTCTCTACTTTGTACCCTCAGGAGTGACCAGAAAGTGAAGAGAGAAAGAGGGTATACGGATCCAACGAGGGGGAAGGTAGGAGGGAGCTAGTTGACAAATCCACTCTGTTTTTCTTTTACTTTTTTTTTTTTCTTCTTTTAAACCTTTTTTTCTTCTCTCGCCATTTCTCCTTTTCTAACTGCTGCCATGTGTTTAATATCAGATGTAATCTGTTCCAGACGTTGGGCCAGGGGGGCTGGATGGGGAGGAGAGAGAGGGGCTCACACTGGGACGGCCGCCATCTTTACACAAGAACCAGACGCACAAGCCCGGGCGAACAGGACTCGACCCAGGACCAGAGTCTCATGTAAAAACTGATACTGTAAAAAATAAATAAAAAAAGCTGGGTATTAAATAACAAACCTCCTCTTTGCTCATATTGTGACTGAGACATGAAGACCAAGTTGTGCATTACAGCTGTTAGTCAAGAGCATGGTGTCATTTTTCTGGAAAACTTCTCTAAAGCAGTTGGCAGTTGATGAAATTTTAAAAACTTCTTTGATTACGCACTCGCCGAGAAAACCCACATTCTTGTCATGGCTGGAATACCAATTCTGTGACTTGACCGGACCATATGTGTGCTGCATGTGAGTGTGTGTGTGTGTGACTTGCATCTGTATATGTTTGCAGACAACCTTGAGAGCTTTCTTGGGAGATGGAGGGCCTCACTTGAGTTTGGATGAAACATGGTTCTAATTTGGCTCTTTGCCCATCCAGCCAACCCCCACCGCCATCAGCCCCCCCGCTCCCCCTGATGCTTTCTCTGGGGCCGTTTGGTCAGACGCAGGCGGAGGCTGAGAGGTGAGGAGGTGAGGGGGTGAGGGGGTGGGGTTTATATTGGCACGGTGTGAGACAGGTTCCATAACCAGCCAGTGACCTTGTTGAGTAACTTCTCCACTATAGCAGTAAGAGAGAGAGAGAGAGAGAGAGAGAGGGGGGCTGGGAGACCGGCGCGCGTGTCGTTTGGCCATCTTGTAAGCATTAAGTGCAGAGTGGCTCTGTCTGGTGACGCCTGCTCAAACACGACCTGTAGGGGGCACTCTTGCTCTTGACTTGTGTATATCATAGAAGTGAATGTGCCTGCTTGGATAGTGTGTGTGGGAGTGTGTGCTCAAACTGAATCCTCCCACATGTGTAATGAGTGTTGTGCACATTAAAAAGCAGTTAACATGTTATATGGTAAGTTAAAGAAAGATGCTCGTACCACCTTAAAGAATGAACACGTATGAGCCCATTAAAGTGATGAAATACCTCTGACCGGGTCCAACTCATTAATGGCTGTGGGAGGGGGGGACTGAGGAGGGGGGATTTGATTCCTGGAAGTGTGTGATACAGCAGAGAAGAATGGCTCAAACCGTTCTGACTCAGGATTTCTTAAATGTTCCTCCCTCATCACCGGGTCCAACATGTGTATGTGTGAACACACATTTCAGTGTTTATTTCTTTACACTAACTCCCTCTCGTACTCACACAAGCAAGCGGTTCAAATCAGTATTTTTGACATGATTCACATCTGAGTCACTCTTTATACATACTATGATTGAATGTTATTCAAAGGTCAGTTCGCATATGATAGAAAAAAAACACTCTTTTCTCTTTTGCCTCTTGCAGTGTCTGACTTTATAAGTTTAAACTTTTCTTTTTAGATAAATGCCTATCAAACTTTCACAGATGTGAAATTAAACGTGCTATTGATGTGCAAAGAATCGACAAAAACTATTTAAAATTTCAGAAGCAACAGCTCTATTTAGAAAAGAGGGTCCAATCTTTCTGTGTCTTTTGATTCAGCTACATTTAACATCTCTGATGGGGAGGAAGATGATCCACTGAAAACTGTGAATGTTTGAAAAATTGTTTCTTTCTTGTCTGAGGTTTTTCTGGTTTCTGTTGGTAATGACTGATCACGTTTCTTCTGGTTTTTGTCGCTAAATGAAAACAGTGTTTGTAGAGGGCAAAAGACGAGCATCGGCTTAAAAATGTTGAGGGTCAACAGATCTATTCTCAAGACCCAACAACTATTGTTTAAGGATGATTTAAGTCTTTATTTATCTCCATAATCTGCATAATGTTTGTGTGCAGAGTGCATTCTAATTTCCCTCTTAAGTTTTCAGTCAGACCGTGAACAACAACAAAAAGAAGAGGAAGCCTAATATCCAATGCTGATTATACAGATACCTGCTCGACGTACCAGAAGCCAAAGATATATCGGCCAATTGTTTGGCTATGGCCCCAGGAGGAGCTAAATGTCGCTGGTGAGAGGAGCGCCTGGGGCAACTTGCTCAGCCTGCTGTTACTGTGACCCAGATAAGTGGAAGATATAGCACATTTAAAACAACCTTGATTGACCAAAGTGCTTTACAAAAACAACTAATAAAATAACATATAGAATGAAACACAATAAAAACACCATAAATAGGAGCATGAATAAAAATGTCAAAATGTCAAGCTCAAATTGTATTAAAGGCCAGAGCAAAGAGGTGAGTTTTTAGCAAAGATTTGAATTTTTCGATGGACTGAGCAGTTCTTATATTAACAGATAGACTGTTCCACAGATTGGGAGCAGCCACAGCAAAAGCTCTGTCACCTCAAGTTTTTAGCCCGTGCCTTGGAACATCCAAGAGCATCTGGTGTGTTGACCGCATCGCTGGATGGATAGATGAATGAATGAAGTATTTGAAAATATAAAAAAGCCAATATGGATGCAATTTACTACATAGTTTTTCAGTTGAGAAACTCCCTATAAGTAATCAGAGATCGTGATTATTGGAAATCACCAGGTTAAATTGGTCAGTATTTGTATAACAATCACATCCACAAGCTAAAGTGTCTAGTGCATGTTGTTGTTATTAGTGTGATGTGTCCAAGGACATGACAATTTCACAGTTAGCAGAATGTACAACTAGGTTTAGATCTATTTCCCAGTGATCCCAGTGAAGAATCAGATAAGCAGTGTTTCCCCCTCATGTAACAGAGGATTACAAGGTGAGAACTGTTCTTCACTGAGTGTGTTTTAATGGATCAAAACTCACTGTCTGTTTCCTGTAAACATCCCAACATGAACGAGTACATGAGAGACAGAGAACCAGGACCAGGCCTGGCCTTGAGTGTCAGTGTGTCCTGGAACAGGGACAAATGACCTGAAAGATTTATGGGGAGAAAAGAGGGAGAGGAGCTCTGCAGGAAATGGGAGAGGAGGGGAGATGCACTAAAAGTTAGTAACACCTAAACAGACACACAAGGAGCTCTCAACCACCATTTTCATCCAGGGACCTTTCCAATTAAACTTCCATTTACTACAAACTTCAAAATATCAGAAATACAAAAGTTGAATCCAATATTTGCAGTTTAAATGTGTAATTTTAAATAACAAACTTATTAAAAGACTATTTAAGGGGGATTCCGATACAATATTATTATATTATACAATATTTAACAAACTTTTTATATATGTTGGCGTCCAAATGGCTTAATGTTAAGAAAATGCTCCAGTTGGTTTGTTCAGCCAGCAGCTGTGAAACAGGCTGTAATGTCTTCATCATAATCCTTGGAGGAAGATTTTCTAGTTCAAAATCCATCCACTGAAGTTGATGTACACTGTACACTTTCAACCGCTTTAGACCCGACTGATGAGTCGCACAACTGATTTGAAGTTGAGCCGTATTTCAGCCCTGTTACGTGTTGTTTGTTGTGCAGTGTTAAGAAGGGCACAACAGCCAATCACGGCCCGCTCGTATGATTTTCTGACCTGTCTTTAATTTGTTACTGCATACACTTTTAAAAGGAAACTTACTGACAATTGACAGCACTCTGTCCTGACTGTACAGTGTGAGCATATACATGGTGAGCTGTGTGTTGTGAGTTGAAACTTGTGAGATGATATTCCACCATAACTTTTATACAATCCTGAAGTGTATGCCCGTCTTTAAAGTGATGTTCTTTTCACTGACAGGCTGGAGTTGTTATCCAAAGTGTCCAACAAGTTTTTTCCTTTTTTTAGGGCCCTTTTACCTAAGACAGCTGAAGGACAGCTGAAGAGAGACAGGAGATGTGGGGAGAAAAGAGTGGGGCGTGCTGCATTCCTGCTCCAGCTATTACAGAACAATTCACCTCTTTCACAAGGTCAAAAAAATCTGTTTTTATTGAAGGAGGTTTCAAAATACTGGAGTAGAAAAATAAAAACTTTTTGAACAATAAAAGTTGACATTTACAGCAAAAACAAACAGTCCAATTAACATCACATACTTAAAAATCTGATGTGACATAATGTTCATTATTTTTTTAAACTGTAGACAATGTGAGAGACTGTGTTAACCTGCAGTGAAGACAAAATGGTTAACATGGAGGAAGTTGAGAACTAGAAGGATTGGGTTTGATGCTGGAGTCTCTTCCTCTGCTCATGTGTCTTGGCCAGTTTACCATTTTCAAATATAAGCCAGCAGCAGGGGCTCTTTGAAGACGTGGGGGTGGAGGATGTAAAGTGCCATCTTTAGGGCTGTTTTATCATCTTACTGAATAAATACTCTCTCTCTCTCTCTCTCTCTCTCTCTCTCTCTCTCTCCTAAATGGAAAAGTCTCTTCTGCAGTGAAAAAGTCAAACGAGGGGAGAAGAAGACGGCCGACAAGACAGAATAGATTTTGTTATCTCAGTCTCGATGGGAACACGGAGTACAAGCTGTTCAGGTGAAAGTAATCTACTAGATTGATGTGCTGAGGGTTTCAGGATGAGATTTCTTCTATACGCTGAAGTAGAAAACAGAATTAAGAAAAGGAAGAAACAGAGACAAAACATCGAAACGAGAGCAGAGGACATGTCTGCTCACTACAGCTGAATCCCTGCAGCTCCTAAATCAAACTTCTAAAAAAGACAGATATGATATCCATCTTTTAAACAATTTCAATCATCATTGACCTTTGGGGTACTCTCGATAAAATCAGTGAGATAAATGATGAAAGTTAAGCAGCGATAAGCATGCAGATCAGACGGGGAATCATGCAGGGAGAGTGATTGTAAGACAGCTACAGAATCTTAACAGAAAATGTCAGTTTGATCTTCTTTTCTGCAAACATGAAAGCTGCAAGAACAAATTGGTTTTCACTTGGTGTGTGAATAGTTTTGACTTCCATTAAGGGAAGTTTTATTCAAGATGAGAAAAGCTCATGTCTGTTGGCATGACTTTGACTTTCTGTGAGGTGTAACAGCACAGACTTTACAAACCCTGTACAAATCATTTATACTCAGCTATTCTCATCGGGAGTCCAATATGGAAAAGGGTTAGCGTAATAGTTCAAGAGAAACTGTACAACTGTTCTCAATGTAAACATCTGGTGTTGCTACAGTAATGTTCTCTTTGTTTCTGGGACACAGCTTTACTCATGCCATTGTTTAATGTAGTTCAGAAGAACTGAAAGGTTACTTTTCAATACTTTTCATATTTTCACAGATAAGCTACTAAACAACACAATGAGCACCATGAGTCCAGAGGATGTTTCAGAAGAGGATACATGTTAAAGTGTTCTGACTGACTATAGATTCAGTAACATTTTACTAAGAGGAGCAGGAGGCCAAGTCGTGCTGTGGAGCAGGGCTGAGGTTGTAAATGGTAAATGGACTTAAGCTAGTGTAGCCCTTTTCTAGTCTGACTTCTCACACCACAGGTCACACTCATCACACATTCACACACTGAAGGTAGAAGTTGCTACTGTATGTAAAGTGACCATCAGAAGTAACTAATCCCATTCACACACATTCATACACCACAGACAAACAGCAGGAGCAACTTGCAGTTAAGTGTCTTGCTCAAGGAAACTTCAGACATGTGGCTGCATGAGCTGGGGATCGAACCCTCAACCCTCGGGTTAAGAGGCAACCGACTTCTGTTGTGAATTATGCCATGTTTTCTGGAAGATGTAGGCATTGCTGGCAAAGTCTTTGGATTGGGGATGGGCAGGGCCGGAGTGAGACTCATTTCAAGCCCACTTTAGTTCACAAACTGTAGATATAAGTCCAACAGAGTGCACTATTCTCTATAAGTCATAAATATGAGATAACATTTCTACTTTTTATCTTATCATTATGACTTACCATGTTTTGTTTTCTTTTTATCAAGGGTAAGTTTTACAGATTCAAAAGTCTTCCCTCCTTACAGACGTTTCGTTTTCATTCATTTTTATATCACAGTCAGTTTAGTTCATATAGTGTTATATCAGTACGTTTTTTCTGGACACTTTCATATTGAAGAGGTCCAGACTGCACTCTTTAGAATATTAATATACCTGCACACTCTGGCAAGAACAAGTGTGTAGGCATATTCTAAGAGGATTTTATCAATGAAAACTATTATTATGAATGTACAATTTTGAAAACAATGTATCAGTTTTTGGTGTGAGTCCTGCGGGGGCTCTGCTTTTCTTAGACACAAGGGGGGGGTGGGGGGGCTACATGGGGCTACAAGTCAAAAAGGGTTGGGAACCACTGATGTATGAATTTTGTGCATGCTTTGTCAGAAAAACTACATGATGATGACATCATTTCTAAATCCTCAAAAGCATTGTTTTTCAGGGAGTTTTTCTTTGAAAAGGTTTTGATTCTGAGCGTACTGGTAAACTGTTATACAGATACTTTAAAAGGCCCATATCACCATAAAAAGTATCGGCTGAAAGATACATCTCTTTGGCTCTACATTTAACATGTTAAATCCCCTTTAAGTATTTATAAAGATAGAATTTATGGGACATGTTGTTTGAACATTAATATCATCTGTAAATAACCACTGAGCCAAGTTCAAACAAACAGTGTAACCCTCCTAACACACAAAGGCAGGGCTGCATGGAAACTAAAGTGTACTGTGAGTAATAACGGAGTGGGGTTGTTGTCAGGCCTATAAATGACTTAAAAGACTAAACTTAAAGTAAAAATCACTAAGTATAGAAGAGCCAAACAATGCCAGAGGAGCCAACATAGAATGAATGCAACCAGTTTCCATACCCTTTGTTTTTCTTGGCGTGGTAAAAACAGGGTTAGCTGTCCTCAGCTGTCTGTCATTAGCTCTCCTTTTCCTCTCCACACTCGACTATCTCTGCTGTTTTGTTACTTTTTCCCATACAGCCTGGACTCAAATAATAGTGTGCATGGCTTTTTATTCATGCTCATATTTCCCAGCTGGGACCGAAATAGGTGTTTTTCCTCCTTCCTGGTGGTGCACATGCAGAATGTGCAGGGCAGATTTGAGGGAGATGGCAGCCTCACAGTGTTTTCTCGGTGCAGGGTGCGGTCGGTTACTCCGCCTGGCTGCAGCTCAGCCAGCTCCTGAGGCTGGACCAGAGCACCTTGGCCACCCGTACTCACTGCTGCCCACATACACCCACTCCCACCACAGGATCAAGGTCGGAGGCGGCCAGATGACGGGGGTGCAAGGGTTCAGGCTGGGACTGAGGGAAACTTGGTGCCCTCTGTTCAATGGGGGTTCATGTGTGTGCTTCTCAGGATCAGAAGAGCAGTGCAGCCAAGCACAGCAAATTACACGGACTGGGCTGGGAGGTACCTGACCACAGACACATACACACAGACACACAGACACACACACAGACACACACACACACACACACAGACACACACACAGACACACAGACACACACACACACACACACACACACACACACACACACACACACACACACACACACACACACACACACACACACACACACACACACACACACACACACACACACACACACACACACACACACACACACACACACACACACACACACACACACACACACACAAAACAACTTCCACTGCCACTTTCACTCAACATCCCTCTATATACAGCTAACTGTGCAACCTGGCACTATTTAATGGCTGAAAAAGGAGCCAAAGTAGAAGAAACCAGCACAGACAGTTTGTGTGTGTGCGTGTGTGTGTGTGTGTACCCTCTCTGCCATGATTACAAGAGGAACCACAGAGTGAAAGTCAGGTTGAAGGATCAGGAAAATTCACAGCAGGTTATGAAAGACAATACGACTGTAATTACAAAGTAAGTGTGGGGTCTTGAAGGGAGAGCCTAGCATCAACAACCACCCACAGACTGTTTAAGACACACTAATCTATAAAAATATCCTGGACTTACTGAAGCAAATATCATACAAAAAGTCCAAATTATGCCCGCACACCTAATATTTAAAAGGCTTTAGCCGGTCTACAGAACAGAACCTACCAAAACACACTGTGGTCTGAACTAATAATAGCTCCACAAATCAGAGGTGTTTAAACATCCAGCAGGAGGAAATTATTATATAGACATTCTCACCACACAGAGCCAGCAGGGTGCAGTGCTTTGCACATTTCACATCAGGCAAAACTTTAGAAAATGTGTGTTTTTGTATCTTTTGAAAAGATCACCCGAAATACCAGAAGAAACTAAGCTCTCACATCCGTCTTTACATGAGTTTCTTCAAGATGAACAACTTTTTCACAGTAGATTTTTCAGCACACAACGCTTGAGGAGGTTAAAACCAGTGTATCATGTATAAAAATAATAATAAATCAGACTTATATAGTGCTTTTCTAGAGGCTTTTTCCATTTCACATTTTTGCCCTCTTAAACTGAAGTATCAGTCTGAAAAACCCATCTCAGTCGGTCTCTAATCTTTTGTAGAGATTATGTATAAGAGAAGCAGAGCTATAAAAACATGTATTTGCAGAGCACTTGAACACATTGGAGTGATTGACGTGAACTCGGTGAGCTGTGCACTTGACGGTGGTTTAAATAAAGCGGGGAACTCGAGGCTTCTTCTTTCTCGCTGCGCCTCGGCAGCACTTCAATCTCCTCAACATCTGTGATAAGGCTCAACTGGGCCATCTGCTCCGAGATAGCACAGGCAATAACACTCCTGCTGATCCAGGCTAGCCTCCATCAGACACAAACTCCATACAAACATACACACACACCCCCCACACACACAAATAAACACACACACATAAACATTTAAGGTGAATGACTAAAACAACAGGAAAGGAACAGTCTGTAAAAGTTTGAATTTACATCTCACTGCTGTGGTTGTCTTAATATCCTCTGTGAAAAAGGCTGTTTTAATGTAAACTTGGTCATTGTTGTAACATACATTTGATCGTCCCCTGCATTGAATCCTTTCTTAAAGATAATGTAAGAAGATAAACTCATTTTGCTGCAGCATCAAACATAAAAACATGAAACTTTGAATCTTCCCACAGAGAAAAATCAGCTGTCTTTGTTCAACTGACTGACATTCAGAGCAACTACAGCGACTTGAGACGTGCATTTTGTGGGCGTATTGTCGGTATCCGGCTGACGTGCCCCAGACTTGAGCCCTGCAGTCGAGGGTCAGTTCAACCCGCCCCCGCTGAGATCCCGTTATCTGCTACAGTACACACACTGTCTAAACACCACTGACAAGAAAAGATCTAAGACCGGTTCAGTTACAGCAGAAACTGTCCCCGCTCTGCTTTGTGTATGTTTCAATCCTTTCATGAACACACAAGCAGACGTCGTACAGCATGACAGCTCCAGCCACAAAAACTCTTCTTCTCACTGAAAGACTTTTCCTCCTGCGACCACATGAAGGGGTGCAGAGACGAGAGTGAAACACATGATGGAGGACTAATCCTGCCATGTACAACAGACCCACCGCAGGCTGCCAAACACGTGCATCTGCAGAGGCAAGCTTCACTGAACCACCGGCACCTAACGCTGGTCATGTGCCACTCAGCTTGCTCAGGCTGGATAGGAGGAGGTGTGTTTGGACGTGATTGTTCAGGTGTGAAAAGAATGAAAAGAC
Organism: Labrus mixtus; assembly: GCF_963584025.1. Classification (NCBI taxonomy): domain Eukaryota; kingdom Metazoa; phylum Chordata; class Actinopteri; order Labriformes; family Labridae; genus Labrus; species Labrus mixtus. The sequence goes on along the minus strand of NC_083614.1, from coordinate 5,261,590 downwards.
ATATATCATAGTTGTGCCAGAGGCAGGGATGGTGAAATATGGACAGTTCTGGTTAAGACCTGTTCCAAGATGATAAAATACATTTCCAGACTGACTGATTGATTTAGATCTGGTTGGTGTCAGGTTTTGTTTTTATCACTGTTTCCTTTATGTGAATGATTTTGACATAACGAGGGAGAAAAGCCGTTAAAAAGTGGCATTGCTAGCTCCTTTAGCATAGCTAGGTATCCCATGATACTTAGCGCAGCAGGCCAGACGGTTTCATCACAATACACATTGATCGTGGGCAAATTTTGATAGACTGTAGCCACCTTGTTTTCCACCAAGCGGTCAGGATTGGTTCAGTACAGTTTGGTACGGTAAACCCTGATCTTGCTTGTGTTTCCACAGCCAACTGTACCCTTACACATCAATAAAGCACCGTGGAGGGACAGCCAATAAACATAAACAAAGAAGAATAACGTGACACAGTGAACAAAGATCAATGATTCTTAGGTAGGTCTGCATCTCTGAGGTTGTCCATGGGGCGGTGCTACACTCTGATAATAGTCGCAAAAAACAAAAACATCCTTGAAATGAGTCTCTCCAAATCCACAGGATATTTAAACATTCAGCGTTTTTTATTTGTCCTTTATTACGGGAAGTGAGGTTTTCTTTCAACCAATCAACGGACTGCAGTGTGTCTAGCATCCTTTGGGGTCAGATCAGTACCCTTGGAATCCCAACAGAAGGGTAGCAACAAAGTAGGACAGTATGGTTATATTGGTACCCTTCCCAACTTCTGACAGTGGAAACGCTACATGTGTACCGTACTGAACCGAACTGAACTGGATGGCTTCGTGGAAACAGGGCTATATCTAAGCTTCCCACATAGTCCTGAGAAAAGACCAAAGCTGCAAAATAAGCTGTATTTGTGTTTGTTTACTTTCACACAGATTTTTGATGCTTAAAGGTCACATATTATCCTCCTTTTCAACAAGTTTTATTAAGTCTCAGAGCTCCCCAAAACACACCTTTGAAGTTTCTTGCTCTAAATCCACTCTGATCCTGTATTTGATGATGACTATAAACCCCTCTATTTCAGCCCTGCTCAGAACAGGCTGTTTCTGTGTCTGTACCTTTAAATGATACTGAGCTGTGTCTGACCCACCAAAGGGGATGTGGCTTTGGCTTTCTCGCTCCATGCCCTATAGGCCGCCACAGGAATGAGTCCTAAAACCTAGAAGTAAGTTAGCATTTGAGCATCATGGGGTCTAACGTCTAAAAGTCAACGGGGATTATGAATGGGTTTGTGGTTAGACACCTGAAATAAGGTCTGTGGTTAACACAAGCTGAAGAGATGTTGGTGTTTTGTTAGACCACATAAACTACGTTAGGTAATACCCACACTTGTGAATCTTTAAGTTTTTACTCGTCTTTAAAAAGTCGGTTGCTAACAAGTGGCTAAATGTGACTACAGTGGTTGTCGGGGACATTAAACGTCATCACGCCGGACACAGAGGACGGGAACTCTCTCACTAGTCGGAGATGTCTCCTGTAGGTTTAATCTTTAGGTTAAGGTGAATATTATGTTAGTAAACTATTTATTAAACTACGTGGATTAGTTTATCGGAGATCGTCTGAAGAATAACGCTAGTGATGTCACAATCAACCGACCGTGGTGTAGTTAGCTTGTAGCATAACGTTAGCTTTTTACTTCTGTCGGCCACATTAACGCTTCAAACATCATAAAAATGGTTTTCATCTGTGAAGATTATCCTGCTGAACAAAACGCCTACGCTTCAGAAACGTGTGTTTACCACAGAGATTATTTTCTGCAATGATCCAAAATCCAATGAAAACATCCCATAGGAGAATTCTCAACGGACCCCATGGAGATGCTACTTCAGGGTTGGCCTACAAAAATACGTCATATGGTTTGTTCTCTATTGTTTACGGCGAGGGGGGAAAACTCAGAGGGAAAAACAAACACCTAGCTGTGGGAGTATCAAGAATCTGAGTGATCATTCATCACAAATGTTCACAAATAATAAAAGTTATTTGAATTCAAGTCTCTCATTAAGAAATAATGACAGCTGTGTTTGAATGTTTATGACTCCAACTAACAACTTCATTAACTCTGATTCAAATACAATGAAAGGCAAACTCACTGTGTCTGTGCCAGACAGCCGGGGGCCACAGTGTTCTGGGAGTGGGGCGTTCTCTGCAGACTTGTGAGCTCCAGCATGTCCACCTGTACGTCTGTCACATGACCAGGTAAGGGATTGAGCACAGTCAGAACCTTCTCCACCAGGTTGTCGCCATGGTGACCAACAGCTCCTGAGAATCAAGAAAAAAAAAAGAGTTAAAAATAGAAAAGTTTGAAGTAACAGTTATCTATCGTGTTTACAGTTCAGGCATGTCCCGAAACCAGACTTTTTAACTTCTATTTGATACAAGGAAAAGTCAAAACATATCGATTGCTGTTTCAGAATCATGACAACAAAATTAGTCAATATTTTCTGACCTGTGAATTTGAGAAAACTATCGCTGATCTCTCTGCTGCTCTCTTGCGACAGTTTTGGATTATAAATATGGTTGAAATTCTGAAGTTTTTTTAAAGCTTCTGTACTTTTCGATTCTATTGATCATTAAAATAACAGCGATTTTATCAATTTAAAACACCATATTGCAAAGGAGCAAATTAAGGTTGTCAAAAATGTTTATTCTTTGATACTTTTCTTATTTGATGCATTGTTTTTGTGCAATTGAGACAGTGTGCAGAAGTTTGCCTGCAATTTTTGGTAAGACAAACAAGATATTGATTAGAAATATTGGGTGCCTAGGACTTCTATTTTTGTTACAGAGGTATTGACACAGGTACCAGTATAGTTGAATTTCACTAGTATCATATCAAAGTTTAAAAATCTGGTAACCCTATATCAAAGAATCCAAAATGTTGAGATCCTTAAATCAACAATATGAGGGAATTTGGTTTGGTGCACTTTACCGCCCAATGAAGGTTTCTGTGTGCAAAGAGCACTGAAGTAAGACACACAAAGTGCTGATACAAACCATGTCGACTGATTAGGTTCAATAATATCAGTAATAGCAAATCTGACTCTGCTAGAGAGTCTGCAGGCTGTTAGTTGCAAACTTTCTGCATGTGGAGTATGTGTATGTGTATTTAACTGTTACCATGATGTCTATAGGCTGTGGCTAAATGTCAACATTGGAGAGGGTCATTTATTGGTTGGTAGTTGAGATAGGTTTGTATAGTTCCAAACTTATAAAGCTAACATTTAGATCGACAAGAAAGAGACAACTTTTTGCCATAAAATGAATTTATTTATTCATTTGTATCACACCTGAGACATAACCTGGTTTAGATGACATTCTGCATCCTGTAAAGCTGCTAAACATGAGACAACAGTTACGATGCAGCCTAATGTAACATCACTATCGGTTGTGTATAATATCTGCAGTGATGCTTCCTGCTCGGCCACTCTCTCTTTTTCTCTTCTCAGTGTCATCTGCACCGTCACTGTCCTCATCTGTCTCTCAGCCATTGTATCTGACAGTACAGAGACGGGCTAACTGGCTGCTCTGTAGCTGAAGACTGCTGTGTGAACTAGTGCCGTAAAACTGTATGCACTTCTTGCAAGACACCCTGAGTCTGCTGCCAAAGTTACATAATGCATTAAACAGGTGACCGGGTGATGGAAGTTGACCTTTTGACCTTTGAAACTACTATTTTAAGTTGGAAAAGTGACACATTGTTGCTTTAATGAATACTATAAATGATGTTGGTGTTGTTAAAAGGGTGGTTTCATTTCACCTGTTAGATCCATTGTACGGTCCACAAAAATGATGGATGCTTTATTTGGCGCCGTCTTCCTCCGGTTTTTAGCTTGAGGGTGATTGGCCAGTTCTCCTGCTATGATCCGGCTCATTGGTCCCACAGCAAAACTCTCCTCCCTGGTCCCTGTAGCTTCAAACACTGAATTTAATGCTGCAGCCAAAGATTTGATCTCAAGCTGCAGCTCAACAGGCAGAGAGTGCATGTCAACATCCAGCAGGCTCCCAAATCTCTTCTTCTCTGGTCTTTTTGCATTGATTGCCTGCAGGTCAGGTGAGAGCAGGGGGAACAGGTGAGTGAAGGTGGGTGTGAGGAGCAGGTGCTGGGACACGGGGGCGAACACCACGGGGGCATGCATGACTTCAGCGGTGTAGTTCATGTTCCCCATCCACTCACAGAGTTTCTCCTCGAACTGCTCGAACACAGGACTCCCCTCCAGCTCCGCGGTGACGTCATTGGCGAACAGGTGAACAGAGTGAGGCACCGTGGTGAAGACAACACAGTACTGGAAGTGACTGAGAGAGATGATGTCTTTAATGATGTCCACCGTTATGCCCTTCAACAAAGTGCTGACCACAAACACGGCCTTCGGTTCATTCACTCCGCAGGCTTCAAAGCTTGAAAACTGCTTTAAATTTCTGGCTCCAGCCTCCAATAAGACCTCAGCTCCTCCGCTCCAGTGCAGAGCTTCAGCGCACCTATCATCCATAAAAACGACCGCTTTCTTCACCTTCGACGACACCTTCTCCCACATCTGCTGCGGCAAGCGCGTAAAATCCTCCGCCGACGACATTTGTTTTAATTATGAGTGTTAGCTTGATGAAACGGAGTCAACGACACATCAGAAGTGCAGCTAACGTAGCTTCAAAAACCAAAACAAACACACGAGTCTCCTAAAGGTGACGTGGCAATTGCGCGTCGCACCATAAATACGTCACAAGCTTTCACTTGTCGCTATGGCATTGAGTAGATTTAACAAACCGACTCGCATGAAGTGCCAATAAAGTTGATAATAATCAAACTTTTCGGAGTCAAATATAATCAAAGAGTTTTTTATAATTTAGTACCAAAAGTAGCAACGAAATTTCAAAGGCTGTTAAGTGAAAAATAATCCTAAAATATAGACGAAATGTAACAATCTTGTCTTTTCCCTGATATCACTGATCGAACAAATGATAACTAGCGGATAAAATGCATATTTTAAAAACATGTGGAAACGGAAAACAGAAAACAAATACATGTTATGAATAAATAACTTAAATATGTGATTAAAAAGATTAATAGGCCTAGCTAGAAATATATATTAACTGTTGAATATATTAACTGTCAACTTCAATGAGACGACACATTAAAATCTATTTTCTGTCTCCATAGAAACAGATTCATGTCAATCTGACATAACTGACAGGACCTTTTATCAAAGAGTTTAATTTATTACCAAAAACAGCGACGTGATTTCACAGTCTGACAGAGAAGAAAGAACACACCTTTTCCTTGATATCAAAAACACGATCAATACAATTAGTAATGCACAAGCACGAGAAGCTCATAAAATAGCCGATTTAAAACAGGTAATAAATAAATAAATTGTACGCTACATAATCAAAATATTTGAAAACATAAAAAAATATTACGGAGAGAAATAAAAATAACCGTTAACTCACAGCAGTTGGTCAATGTAATATTCTAAACTGTCTCCATAGAAACGCATTAACACATAGACAGGGCTGATGTTTACAGTCTTTATGGGCTGAATTGATTAATATCTATGATCAATTCTTTAAAAGAAGAACTACTTCTCTACGTTTTTGTTCTGCTGTTTAAAACGTCCTTTTCTCCACTAAAATGTCGTCATCTGAATCGGACTCCACTTTTGTCGATGAAGATGAAGATGAAGAGGGGAAAATATATCACTGTAAGTTTGTTTGATCTGTTTTATTTTTGTCTCACACAATTAAATGATTTAAAATAGCCTGGCAACACTTATATATATATAGCCTATCAATATACTTCCTATCTGAGTCATGCTTAACTACTTTATTGATTATACTAGGCGGTAGGCTATTGTATTAATGAATGCAGGATGTATCACGAGTTCCTGTGAGTTCCTTGTTGTGTCGTTTAGTTCACAGATAAACTAATCCTATCCTAGATTAAGCAGCATTATTCTCAGTTACTTTATTTTTTAATCGATATTGTATCTATTTAGCCTATAGCTTAATTCCACCTTCATTGATTTTTATTTATGAAAAATACTATTTGATCACCCCATCTGTAGGCTAAACCACAGATTATAAAAATATAAGGACACATTATAGCCTATCTGTTTGGGATCCCTCATTTACTCATAGCCTAACTGTATTAATATATTCAAATATAATATAACTTTCAATAAAGATTGGACAGATCTGTTCTACTGAACTGTTAATCCTATTCTTTCTTAACGGTCACTGTGCAGGTACTAAACTGGACTAAACCAACAGGTTTGACTCATCCTGGTGATGTAGGCAGACAGCCCCCTGTTGTCTGATGGTAATAATAGGAAACTAAACACTTCAATGACTATTTTTTTTAAATGAGTATTTTACGGTTCTTTTTCTCACTTTGTTTATTTTTTATTTTTAAATACAATTAATCTTTCTGTCTGGTTTATTCCTTTGTCTTTCGTTGTTAGTGTTGCACATCTGGGCATTTTTTTCTATCATTCATTTTGATGTCTTGTATTGTTTTGAAAGATGCAAAAAACTATAAC
>NC_083614.1:3935000-3965000 GCF_963584025.1 Labrus mixtus | reverse complement strand
CTCGTACACACACTCTCTCTCGCTTTCTCTCTCTTTCTCTCACTCTTGTGCATACACTCTCACTCTCGTGCACACACACACTCTCTCTCACTCTCTCATACACATACATTAGCGTTTACTGAGCAGGTGGGAAGAGTGTCAGAAAAGAGGATGCATGTTGTCCATTTCGCCTAAGGGTTTGAGAAACTGTTTATTTCACTGGTGATCCGATCGTCATATGTTCATACTGGTCACACCCGTTTGTCAAAGCACTATTGGGGTTCACGGAGGCTGGTGCAGCCTGTGCGTGGAGGTGTGTCATGGCAGGCAGCGGACCCAGTAACAATGCATCTGCAGGTTTCAGTAACCTCTTCCATCGGCCCGATATGAAGGTACCAGTCGGGGTGGAGTACTCGGTGGAGGGATGTAGTTGTGTAGTTTGGCAGTAGAGGAGGTAGTTGTGTAGTTTGGGAGTAGAGCAGGTAGTTGTGTAGTTTGGCAGTAGAGCAGGTAGTCGTGTAGTTTGGCAGTAGAGGAGGTAGTTGTGTAGTTTGGCAGTAGAGGAGGTAGTCGTGTAGTTTGGCAGTAGAGGAGGTAGTTGTGTAGTTTGGGAGTAGAGCAGGTAGTCGTGTAGTTTGGCAGTAGAGGAGGTAGTCGTGTAGTTTGGCAGTAGAGCAGGTAGTCGTGTAGTTTGGCAGTAGAGGAGGTAGTTGTGTAGTTTGGGAGTAGAGCAGGTAGTCGTGTAGTTTGGCAGTAGAGGAGGTAGTCGTGTAGTTTGGCAGTAGAGCAGGTAGTTGTGTAGTTTGGCAGTAGAGCAGGTAGTTGTGTAGTTTGGCAGTAGAGCAGGTAGTCGTGTAGTTTGGCAGTAGAGGAAGTAGTTGTGTAGTTTGGCAGTAGAGGAGGTAGTTGTGTAGTTTGGGAGTAGAGGAGGTAGTTGTGTAGTTTGGGAGTAGAGGAGGTAGTTGTTTAGTTTGGGAGTAGAGGAGGTAGTTGTGTAGTTTGGCAGTAGAGGAGGTAGTTGTGTAGTTTGGGAGTAGAGGAGGTAGTTGTGTAGTTTGGCAGTAGAGGAGGTAGTTGTGTAGTTTGGGAGTAGAGGAGGTAGTTGTGTAGTTTGGGAGTAGAGGAGGTAGTTGTGTAGTTTGGCAGTAGAGCAAGTAGTTGTGTAGTTTGGGAGTAGAGGAGGTAGTTGTGTAGTTTGGCAGTAGAGGAGGTAGTTGTGTAGTTTGGCAGTAGAGGAGGTAGTTGTTTAGTTTGGGAGTAGAGGAGGTAGTTGTGTAGTTTGGGAGTAGAGCAGGTAGTTGTGTAGTTTGGCAGTAGAGCAGGTAGTTGTGTAGTTTGGCAGTAGAGCAGGTAGTTGTGTAGTTTGGCAGTAGAGCAGGTAGTCATGTAGTTTGGCAGTAGAGGAGGTAGTTGTGTAGTTTGGCAGTAGAGGAGGTAGTCGTGTAGTTTGGCAGTAGAGGAGGTAGTTGTTTAGTTTGGGAGTAGAGGAGGTAGTTGTGTAGTTTGGCAGTAGAGGAGGTAGTTGTGTAGTTTGGGAGTAGAGGAGGTAGTCATTTAGTTTGGGAGTAGAGGAGGTAGTTGTGTAGTTTGGCAGTAGAGGAGGTAGTTGTGTAGTTTGGCAGTAGAGGACGTAGTTGTGTAGTTTGGCAGTAGAGGAGGTAGTTGTGTAGTTTGGCAGTAGAGGAGGTAGTTGTGTAGTTTGGCAGTAGAGGAGGTAGTCATGTAGTTTGGCAGTAGAGCAGGTAGTCATGTAGTTTGGCAGTAGAGGAGGTAGTCGTGTAGTTTGGCAGTAGAGGAGGTAGTTGTGTAGTTTGGGAGTAGAGGAGGTAGTTGTTTAGTTTGGGAGTAGAGGAGGTAGTTGTGTAGTTTGGCAGTAGAGGAGGTAGTTGTGTAGTTTGGGAGTAGAGGAGGTAGTTGTGTAGTTTGGCAGTAGAGGAGGTAGTTGTGTAGTTTGGGAGTAGAGGAGGTAGTTGTTTAGTTTGGCAGTAGAGGAGGTAGTTGTGTAGTTTGGGAGTAGAGGAGGTAGTTGTGTAGTTTGGGAGTAGAGGAGGTAGTTGTGTAGTTTGGCAGTAGAGCAGGTAGTCATGTAGTTTGGCAGTAGAGGAGGTAGTTGTGTAGTTTGGGAGTATAGGGGGTAGTTGTTTTTTTGAAGTAGTATTGTGTCTCCACTTGTCCTTGATGACAAAGTGAACACAGCCTGGCCTCTATTAGAAACCAGTTCTGTCTTTGACGGCCTGTTTCTATGACCAGGCTGTGCCACTCACACAGTCTGTACATCGTCATGGTTTTCCATAGTTTCACATCCCTCACTGTGCTCAGGTACTCTGCCAGCTTGTACTCTCTGTTCAGAGTCAAATAGAATTCTAATTTACTTTATGATTTGGTGATTTCCTTCCAATATGTGATATAATTGTCTTTTGGTTTTGAGATAATTTGGTTGGGCCAGATTGTAAGGTGTGTGTCCTAAAGCCCTGGTGTGTGTGGGCGGAGCTTCAGTACCAGCTGGGGGGACTCTCATCTGGGTTCAACTCTTGGCACTGGAAGGCTTTGTACTGGTAGGAGTGGGGGTCACTGGATAGGAGGTGTTTATTAAATGTGATGGATCTCTTCTGAATTTGATTGATTAAATGGTATCGGCCGAGTTCTGCCTTGAATGCATTCTTGGTCATGTGTCTGTGAACTCTCAGGATGTTTCTGCACAGTTCTGCAATGGCTGCTCTCTCTCTCTCTGGATAGCTGTTATCAGCCCCCTTACAAACAGCACACTGAGCTGTCAGCTTTCAAAGAGTCTCACAGTGAGGAGGGAGTGTCAGCACAAACACAAACACACACCGTCAAACGAAATGTTTCATCATTCAGAGGATCTAGAAAAGCAGAGCAGATGAAAAATCACTTGTGATGTTGATATACAACTCCATCAGTCAGCTAGAAGGGAACAGTCTTTTTTTTCTTGACACTCAAGTCTGTGCAAATATTCAAACCTGCTGTCTGACAGAGGGGAAAACAGGAAGAAGAACACACTTTAATAAAGTGTTGATAATACAAATGGTTGATGTGATGTCGAGCTGAAAGCCTCACAGTCAGCGAGTGGGAGGAGAAATCTGCACAGGTTGAAGATGGGGGGGTGGTGTATGGGGGAGGGTTGTCTGTTATTCTTATATGTCTGTGTTTCTTCTTCTTTGACTCTATATCTATCTATTTACCTGACTTTTTTTATTTCCTTATCAGTCTCTCTTTATATCTTTCTTCCCATTCATTATTTTTCTCTGTTCAATTATTTCAATTGAACAGTTACTTAAAGGTCACATATGATGCTAAAATCCACTTCACCATGTTTCTCTAAGGGCACGGTCACACTGGCCATCCATACCGTGCCCAAGCAGACGCTAAAGTCCAGTTCGTTTGGCCAGTGTGACCGCTCCGTAACGTGCTCAGGCACGGTACACTTCCTTGGCTTTGGCACATTTCAGAGAGGTGTGCTTCGGCACGGTACACTTCATGCACGAGCACAAGCACGCGGGTACACAACGCTGACAGCCTTCATTATGGAGAAATCCAGAGTTTCATGTCTGTATCTGACTAAATGACACAATATAAGCCACAAAGTAGCTGTCATGTTCTTTGTGTTGTTCTCCGATGTGCGGGCGTCCGCGCGGACTCAACTGCGCGTCTCTTTTTCTCTTTCTCTCTCTCTCTCGTCCGCCTGTTTGTAAACTGAGCACGCTTCATAATAACATAAAGCGTGCATGTGTTGTATTAAGACGTTATGTACAAGATGTAATCGTGCTTTTAGGTACGGTTAGTCCTGGCCAGTATGACCGTGGGCCGTGCTGTCCAGCGTGGGAATGGCGCAGCGGGGAGGCCAATCGTGCTTGAGTACAGCACGGTACAGATGACCAGTGTGACCGCGCCCTAACACTAATATGTGTCTCTAGTCCGTCTACAAACCCCCCAATGATGAGAAAAGTCCATCCTCTCCGTCTTCTTCCTGCTCCACCTTTCAGAAAATGTGTGCTCAAACAGGCCGTTTGGAGATTTTCCCTTCATGACATCACAAAGGGCAGTAGCCCCTCCCCCAGTTGGGTGACACTCCCACAGCTAGGTGTTTGCTCTGCCCTCTGAGTCTGCCTTCTCACCGTAAACAATAGCACAAGGAGCGAGAAAGCCCGAGACACCCAGAGAGGGGGCGTGGTCAGACACAGCTCATTTACATATTTAAAGGTACAGACACAGAAACAGCCTGTTCTGAGCAGGGTTGAAATAGAGGGGTTTATAGGCATGATCAAATACGGTGTCCAGCCCAATACATGCAGCAGAACAGTTATACTGCTTCCCCCCTTGCAGAGAAGTCCTGAAAAACTCTGATATTGATATCTGATATTCTCTTGCTGAGCGTCATGTGTGAACACTGAGTTTCTCCTCCAGCCTCCTCGTATTTATTCTGCAGAAAGTCAGAGTGAGCTGATGTGAGAACGCAGCAGGATATAATCAGGAGAATTCACCTGGAGCTAGTGGGAGGGGGTGGTGACGTTTATGCCCTGTGATCCCGCCACCTCTACCATCTCCATGCACGTCCGTGTATGTTCTTCTCCACTCTCCACCACTCTGGTTTCAGCTCATCTTTATGGAGAGTTTTAAAAAACCGTGTATGTCTGTGTTTCTTCTTCTTTGACTCTATATCTCTCTATTTACCTGACTTTTTTTTATTTCCTTATCAGTCTCTCTTTATATCTTTCTTCCCATTCAGTATTTTTCTCTGTTCAATTATTTCAATTGAACAGTTACTTAAAGGTCACATATGATGCTAAAATCCACTTCACCATGTTTCTCTAAGGGCGCGGTCACACTGGCCATCCATACCGTGCCCAAGCAGACGCTAAAGTCTGGATGGAGAGTTTTAAAAAAACGTTTAGATGTGAGTGAGAGGAGACGGCCCATTGAATGGAAGTAGATATTGCTCATATTCAAGAGTGTGAAATTCATTATGAAATGAAATCTAAAAAGACAGCCTCAAAGGGAAGTTAAACTGGACACATTTAAGGTCATGAGGTTCCTCTGTTGAGACAATAGTTCTGACCAGTGAGCCACAAAGAGGAGGCTCCATCTATCCATCCATCCATCCATCCATCCATCCATCCATTGTCTTCCTCTTATCCGAGGTCGGGTGGGGGCGGCAGCAAGCGCAGTAAGTCAACCCAGACTTCCCTCTCCCCAGTAACCTTTTTCAGCTCCTCCTGAGGGATTCTGAGGTGTTCCCAGGCCAGACAGGATATATAATCCCTCCAGGGAACTCTGGGTCTACCCCGGGTCTCCTCCCAGTTGGACGTGCCTGGAAAACCTCCATAGGGAGGCGTCCAGGAGGATCCTAATCAGATGCATGAACCACCTCAACTGACTCCTTTCGAGGCGAAGGAGTAGCGGCTCTACACCGAGCTCCCCCCGCTCTCTCTTAAGCCCTATCTATACAAAGAGGAGGCTGCAAGTGGGAAATGTTGTCTCCAGGTCATCAGGTTTGATGAAAGACAACCTGGGAGGTCAAATAAATGTAGCAAATCACAAAAGACTACAATCAATGTTCAGAGGTCATGAAGGGTTACAGAAGGAAGGCAGCAGTCCAGCAGCCTCACAAACCTTTGGAACAAACCTTCCTGTTCTTTGGACCAACACACTAAGGGAGAGATTCACTTTTTTAGTTAATGTTTGTGACCTACAGTATCTTTATCTTGAAGTTTGTAGCACAGAGCAAATGAGGTTTCTTCAGATGGTTGACAGGAAGATTCTTCATCTCATGTTGTCATATTTCATGTGACTGATGTGGATTTAAGTTCTGTTCGGTGTTATAAACCTCATTTCATATGTAAAGAAGTGATAAGTCGACTCGTGTGTTTGTTGAATTCTCTGCTGTGAGTAAACCATCAGTTATCTGGCTCAGTGAAATCCATCAAGGCTTAGCCCTAAGGCTAACACTGTTTGAAATATCTGGAACCTAATGTGATGTGATGGGATTTGTGTTTTTAATAGTCATGAAACAAACTCACTTCTAAAATTATGTTTTAATAAGAGCGACAAAAGCTGAGCTGACTGTCAGTTAGAAGATTTACTCTCTTTTAAAGGTCAGATATGATGTAAAATCCACTTCCCCATGTTTCTCTAACTCTAACATGTGTCTCTAGTCCATCTACAAACCTCCCAATTATGAGAAAAGTCCATCCTCTCCGTCTTTTGCTTGCTCCACTTTTCAGAAAATATGTGCTCAATCAGGCCGTTTGGAGAGTTTCCCTTCATGATATCACAAAGGGCAGTAACCCCTCCCCCAGGTGGGTGACACTCCCACAGCTAGGTGTTTGTTCTGTCCTCTGAGTCTGCCTTCTAACTGCTCTCATAATCCGTTTTCTCAGCAAGGAGTTTTCTTGTTTTCTGTTTTTAGCTGTAAAACAGAACAAACAGCCTGACAGCCAGCTGACCACGTCCATCGTCCTCCATGTTTTAAAGTTCAGTAGGAGGGTGGTGGAGTTGGACCAATTGATGGTGTAGTCAGAGATTTGGGAGAAAGTGATTATGAGGTAAATGATTTCAGGGAGGGATGAGGATGGGTTACTCAGATAAAGCAGGTTGTCGTCTGCATATAGAGTGAGCTTATGTTCCAGGTTTCTTGTATTCCTGTGATGGCTTGTTTTTGGCAGAGGGCTGCGGCATGTGATTGGACGAGTGGGCGACCTTGCCTTGTACCCCTGTGCACAGTAAACTGCTGTGAAGTGATTTCTATTGGTTGTGATGTGGCCATTGGTGTTGTGTAAAGTACCCTCACCCAAATGATTCACAGAGACCGAATGTTCTCACTCCCTGTCAGCTCTCATTCCCTTTGTGAGCCAGGTGCGCCTGCAGAGCATTGTTATTCTTACTGTGGATTTCTACATTTTATTCCAAGATATGCAGCTCAATCCGGCTCATGTCACTTCTCTCCTTCTGTTGTGCTTCCATGCAGAACACACACAGGCAAAGGGAGCTAGGCCGCTAACGGACCCTGGACAGACCGTCCTAACAGCCTGTCTGGGGGCTTAATTGTGGATGGCACTAAGTCATGTTGGAAGATCATAATTTATCTGCAACATATGCAACAAAGAAAACAGGTTTATGTTATATACTGTATAATATGCATTAGATATGAGACTGAGTTTTTGAATGTCAGATTTGAATTGGAACTGACAGGGATAGTCTCCTGCTATGAGGTGCATGTGTCCACTACCATATCAGGAGGATCTCAGTCCTCCTGAAATTATCCAGAAATGTTAGGGGAGCAGATGCAGGACTGGCCAAATAAATCCCTCACATGTAACATCGCTCTTTATTCTTTCCTTATTTCTCTCTCTCTCTCTGCAGACAACATGCATGTCTGTTTATTTGTTTTTGGCTCGTCCAGTCTTTATGTCGACTACGGGGAAACAATCATCTTTTAAATAGAATTTTGATGATAAGGTTTTATAATTCGGCTTCACTGGAAGATGCAGCATTGCTACGAGTGCGTTCATTGTGTTTGGTGAAATAGCGTCATGCACTTCAAGGCATTGTTCCTCAACAACAAAGTGAATGAAGGAGGCTTCAGAGGATGAAAGAAACGGACACTCTAAATGCAGTTTGAAGGTTTCAAGGCCCTTATTTCATGATAGAGTACAGAAGGGCTTTCATAATGGACTCTCCTCTTCTTTCCACTGTGAAGACTGCGTCTCTCTGCATACTAAGCAGGGCCCCATACGGCCCAATTTACACCACCCAATTTACTGGTGTCGCTTCAGATTTGTGGGAGGAAAAAGCAGAGGTCTTTTCCCTGATTCAGACACTGCAGGGGGGAGGGGGAGGGGGAAAACTGGTGGTGGCTTTGCTGACAGATTGAGCCTGAACCACATCAACATATACATCCATTTCAGCAGTTCAAGAAAAACACACATTTGCACATTACAAGCGACGCATGTCACACTTGAAATGTGAAGTTCACAGTCACACGGCTAACCTTCAGATAGATGAGGAGTGAAACACCAGAGATGTGAGGGCAAAGATGGAGGGGAGAGAGGAGGGAGGGATGGAGGGAGAGCAGTATGCTGACAGGACTGTGACAGGGCTTCATTGCCAAGCCGGCACAGTGGAAGCTATTTCTAAGGGTGGTTGTCATTTGAATAGATTATAACGCCTTTACACCGGCCCGAGCTTCATCACCAGTTTGCCTCTGCTGTGGGGTTTAAAGTTAAATCCAAGATGAATGGAAAGAGGCAGAGAGGAGATTCACAAAAGGAATTTTAGAACGAGAAAAAAAGGAGACGAGGGACAGAGGGAGGAGGGATACAAGGGTGTGGATACAAAAAAGAACTTCTACTGAAGTTATATCTGTTTTTAATCCTAATCCTCCTTCTCCTTCACTGTTCAACTACTGTTCCTCTGTATGTGGCAACTGTTAAGGTAAGAAACCTACATTTCTCTTCCCACATGGTTTTTCTATAATCACTGTGGTTATCTCCTTTTGTTCCCAGACACTGAGGGCTGCGAGCACACCTGGAGGAAGTACCACGGCCACTGCTACAGGTACTTCAGCCGGCGACACACCTGGGAGGACGCCGAGAAGGACTGCAGGGAGCACAGCGGACATCTGGCCAGCATCCACAGCCTGCCCGAGCAGAACTTCATCAGAGGTGGGTGAAGGGTGCAGAGTAAGAATGCAGAGAACCCCTGGGCACTAAATCTGGGAGGCCCCCTGAACCCTCCACTAGATGCACACATGTGGTCCGTTACATGGGCTGCAATGCATCTGTCATAGGCATTTGTTTCAGCCAATGGTAGCCTCATGATGTTGTTATAAGTGTCAGACAACAGTATGAAGATGATGCTTGAACAAATAGACTATTGTTTAGGAACAGTGGTTGTTTTGCGGACATCACATAGATAGAGCAAAAGAAAAAAGATCAACTTAAAAAGACAAAAACGTGATTGAATAAATACGTTTTGTGCTTCTTCTCTCTGTTGTTTTGGACGCCCCTCGGTTTGTCAGATATGAGAGCAGTTATCAGGTCAAACCAACAGGTGTTGCAGCGATGGAAGCGCTCAAGAGAAGTGGTTCAGAGAGGTTAGAACACAGAAAGGTTTACAGACCCATGCAGAGCTGGATAAACACTGAAGCTTCAGAGTCCACCACATGGTGACCTGTGTGAGCATCGACTCTAGAGAGGAGGGGGGGAGAGACAGCTCTCTACAATGTTTAGAATTTAGACTGCAGTACCCATTTTAAACACTAGGTGAGTTATCCATACAGTCTCTCTTTGTGCACCGATAAACTTTCATCTCCTTCTCAGCTTTCGGCCCTCTGCCAGAGCTCCACAGCCTCATGTGTTTTAATGAGTCCAGATCCTCAGCAGAGGAACCCGGTAAACCTGAATCCAACTTCTGTCTCAGACGGATGCCAGGAAGTGACTCCCATCCCTCTTCTATACAGTTACAGTTATCAAAAAGTGCGTTTAATTAGCCAGAATATTTCTCCACCCAGCAGTAAGGAGATCAGATCCATTAGGACGATCAATGGGCCTGGTAATGAAGTTAATTACACCATCACTGAAATCTTGTATGTACACACACGCCTGTAAGACCCTGCACAGAGATGTACACACACAGACACAAATTAGATTATCCCAACACAACCTTAGTGATGTTTCTGTTTCACACAGAAAACCAAACAGAAATCTCATCTCTGCTTCAGAATCAGAAAAAAACAGTCAAACTACGTTCTTCCTGTTTCAGCTGAGACCAGAGGGAAGATCTCTGACTGCTTTTCTGCTGCTGTTGAACCTGAGTCAGGCCTCAAGTTCAGACCTTGTTGCACAAAGAACACCGACATGTAACAATGAGCAATCTAATAGTTCAAAGGACACCTAGGGCCAGATTTACTAAGCTCCCAATTAAAGAGTACTAAATTGTGTGTTCACTCCAAAAGTTTGCACGTTTGGTTGGTGGGCGTTTTGCGGGTGATCTACTAAGAAATTTTGCGTGAATGACAACAGGTGCAAACCTTGTGGAGGAGGTAGTATTTAAGTCAGGCTTTTGCGTGTTCTCTGGTTTACATCACAGAGAGTTTGGACAGAAAGCAGGATGACTGCAAGCGCAAAATAGGTATTAGTGGGAGAGGCAAATAAACGCACAATACTTTTGAGTTATAGGAGATAAATCTGAATATTACAAAGAACATTTTGGTTATAAGAAAACATCTGCATTAAACAGGGCCTCTCTTTTCTTCCCTTCATCTTAAGAATGAAGTGTCATACATTGCGCAGGAGGTGCGCACTGTGTCCTCTGTGGACCGGGCGCTCTACACACGGGCCGTTGTTGTGCTCCAGACAGCTGGTCAGCGCTGTGTCTGATCGGACATAAATGCCCTGGAGAGAGGTATCGAAGACGGGGGTACAAACAGTGGCGAGGTACCCCAATCCAAGCGTCCTACAGAGTAGCAGCAGCAGGCTTTAGAGGGAGGTGACGGGCGCATTATGGAGAGGAGCGCACCGGAGGGGGCGAGCTGGGGAAGAGACGAGAGACCAGAGAAAAAGGAAATCCCTGTTTAAAATATAATGTTGCCGAAAAGAGGGAAATAGGAAGACATAAATGTCAATGTTGAAATTCGATAGAATTCAGAGGCTGTGGATGTTCAGTTTTCTTTGGCTGTAGGCTTTGGCAACAATAGCCTGTAGTTTAATCAGGTGTTTCTCTTCCTTAATGATTAGAATATTGAATCAAATTAAAAAAATAAATGCATGCCATTTATTTTTCTGTCATTTGAAACATGTAAACACTTGTGGGGAAAAACGCGATCATTATGCCTTCTTTTGTTGAGCCTATGTCTCCTCCTAACTTCAATAACAGCAGCCTGTTGTGTGTAACACTGGTCTCCTGGGTTAGCACGTTCCTTTCAAAGGTGTTAAATACAGACACCGTCACTATCACCGCAATTCTTGTCAGGTTTGGTAAATCGCAATGCGTGTACTAACTTAACTTGTTTGCATTTTCTCCTCCCAGTATTTTGCACGTTAGGGCAGAAACGCTCCATATTGCATATTCATTAAGTCAAACGTACTAAATGGTCAATGTGTGTTGTTTTGCTCAT
Organism: Labrus mixtus; assembly: GCF_963584025.1. NCBI lineage: Eukaryota > Metazoa > Chordata > Actinopteri > Labriformes > Labridae > Labrus > Labrus mixtus. The sequence goes on along the minus strand of NC_083614.1, from coordinate 3,953,887 downwards.
TTGAAAGACGCAATCCTCACTGCGCGCCGTTAGTAGATCAGATAGCACTTTTTTTGCTGGTGGTATCAAGTTTGCACACGTTTTAAGACATGCAAACCTTTAGTAAATCAGGCCCCTAGTGTTTAAAATGGGTACTGCAGTCTAAATTCTAAACATTGTAGAGAGCTGTCTCCTCCTCCCCCCCCCCTGAACCACTTCTCTAGCCCTGATAACTGCTCTCATATCTGACAAACCGAAGGGCGTCCAAAACGTTAAGGTCAGTTTAGCGGGTCTAGGGTGACTGACCTGTGGTGCCAGTTGTACAATGTTAAAAGACTTAGAATGAAAGCAAACAGTTTTTCTCTTGTTCTATCTAGGACTTGCGCTCCTTAAATGTACCTCCTCTTGTTACTCCAGTTTTTTTGCAACAGTTAATTTGCCCTAACAAACAAGGGCTTCATGTTTTTGATTAGTCCTCATCATACCTGCAAAATAGTAGTTTATTGTAAAGCACAAATTATCACTTTTTTATTAACCATTTCCTAAACATTTGGTTGGTTACTTCCTCTTTGTCTCTGTTTTCTTTACCTGTATTTCTCTCCCTCAGGTCTGAGCCATGACAACACCTGGATCGGCTTGAATGATCGCACAGTGGAGGACGACTTTCAGTGGACCGACAAGATGGAGCTGGTGAGAACCGGCCGAGTGTGTCGCGATGTGCTGATAGACTGAATGTTTAGAACTTTAACGGCTCATTACAGATTGAATGTGAAACTTTCTCCCCCAGGTTTGAATAAATGAATAAAAAATGATAGCCCTGGAACCGATACACACAGGATATAGAGAAACACGTGGATAAGAACTACAAAATAAAACAGGAAACAGTAAGACTAAACTTAAAGAAATACACACAAGGGAAACAACAGGAAGTAAGAAAGAGACTAAATTAAACAGGAAATGGAATCATGTCAGTGAGTGTTCAGTGTCTCAGTCAGATGTTGACTAGTGAAGTTTAAAGTCACAGACAAACTGTTGGAAAAAGAGCTCAGTGTCATAGCTGGAAACATCCTGAACTACAGTTTGCTAAGAGGAGAAATATTTATTAACCCAACGTGTTTCCAGCTAAATATTGTCTTTGACCTTTGACCTTGAGATAATCATCAGTAGTTTGTCTCTTCCTCTGATAATGACAGCTTGTCTCAGGTACACAGCTTTACTATTTAGAGGTAGGATGATGATGAACGAAGGAGGATCAGAAACGACTTATGATTGTGAGAAAGTGGACGTGATCACTGATTGGTGTTTAGAATCATTATGATGCTTGAAGTTTAAAAACTTCTGGTGGTTTTGATTTCTCTCACAGTACTTCTGCTTCTGTGTTTGTGTCTGTGCAGCAATATGAGAACTGGCGTGAGAACCAGCCTGACAACTTCTTCGCTGGAGGAGAAGACTGCGTGGTGATGATCGCTCACGAGAACGGCAAATGGAACGATGTGCCCTGCAACTACAACCTGCCCTACGTCTGCAAGAAGGGGACAGGTGAGAGCAACCAGGTGGAGGAGGAGAGGAGAGACCTGCATGTGGTTATAGACACTTCAGAAAGTGAATAAAAGGACTGACAGGATGGTGAGGAGGCAGAGAAGCTGGATAGAGAAGGCTGAAAAAAAGAAATAAGGAGAGAGTAAGGGCAAACCCTCAAAGTCCAGCTCGTTTGACCGGTGTGAGTGCTCGGATCTGTGCTCAAGCTCTGTACACTTCCTTCCACTTTCAGCACGGTACATGAAGCCATTCATGTGTTATATTACGACGTTACTAGAGATAACCATGCTCAGACCCGTTTAGTCCTGGAGCAGTGAGAGTGCAGGCCAGAGAGGGAATGTTACAGTACAGACAGCATGAAGCCTCATTGTGTTGCAGTACAGACAGCATGAAAAGCCTCATTGTGTTGCAGTACAGACAGCATGAAGCCTCATTGTGTTGCAGTACAGACAGCATGAAGCCTCATTGTGTTACAGTACAGACAGCATGAAGCCTCATTGTGTTACAGTACAGACAGCATGAAGCCTCATTGTGTTGCAGTACAGACAGCATGAAGCCTCATTGTGTTGCAGTACAGACAGCATGAAGCCTCATTGTGTTGCAGTACAGACAGCATGAAGTCTCATTGTGTTACAGCACAGACAGCATTTATATTAAATGTGGTTCTCTGCAGAGATTAGCTCTGAACCTCTTCCCTCTGTCCTCGTTTCTTCCTCCAGCTCGTCTTTAAAAAGCCCTCCACGTACCTCTCATGTCACAGCTCTGCCAAACGCTCTTTTTAAAATGAGGTGGAGCATTTCCTGAGGCGGAGAAAACTTCAACCCACGCTGGAGACGTTCCAGTATTTACATTGTTGGCTCCTCTGTGTTCCCTGTTGCAGCTGCTCTGAGCCGGAGTCCGACCATCACATTCCCCTCTGAGAGAGCCCATTAGAGCTTATTTTTACAGCACATTTGCATACAGGTCAGACTTATGAGCAATGCAACAAAGACAGATTTATTAAAAGCATGGATGAGACTCAGGAGACCCTGAGCTGTGTGACAAGCGTTCTGACTTTTTATTGATCAAACTGTGACGTTAGAGTCCTTCACTTTTAAGAGTTAGGATAATACGAGATGAGTAGAACAAATATGAAAGAGATAAAGATGATACACAAATTCTTGAAGCATTTCCACATTTTTGTTAACGCGCTATAAAGTGACAGTAAAGTCATTTTCAGTGTGCCACGGTTTGTTCCTGCAACCGACCGGCCCCTGAGAACGCAGTTGGGCTGTGCAGGGGGGCACCCTGTTGGTCGATAGGAGATAAGTGTTCATTTAATCTGTTAACATGAATTACTTAACACTGAAACAAGATGACAACATGCTGACCATGCAGTGCCCTGTCATTTTGCTGACCTTGTAGCTTTTCTTAATTTACTAGCATGGCGTGCTGTTTTGATGCAATGGAAGAGCCTTCATCCACCCTCTCATACCAAGTGGGTTAAAGAAACCCTGTGCTTTATGAAATAGAACAACTATCACACGCTCTCAAGCCGTTTTCACATCTGCACTCCTGAAAATATCTAGATAGTCTGGGAAGACTGCTCCAGATATTCTCCTGATCTGGTTGTTCACACATGCACCTCACAGCAGGAGACTATCGCTGATAGAAGAACGATGTGGAAGTAGCACACAAGTCGACAAGTCTATACGGCGCTATAATGAGAATATGTGTGTTTGTATCAATGCTACGTGTAGTTGAAGAGAATCTCAATGTGAACTAAAGAGTGGAGAAGAACATACTGGAGAACAGGAAACATGCAGCAGCAGGTTCATTAGAGCACAGAGATAGTAGAGGTGGCGTGCAGACAGTCTATGGTCGTGCAGCGATCACAGGGAATAAAGGTCCATCCATCGCCCTGATGGTCCCTGGAGGACTGATGAAGATATCCACTAAGCTGACATGTTGTTGTTATCACCTGTTCACTGCTGATGAGCAGACCAACAGGTCACATGATCTGTGAGCTGTAGAGAGCAGACAGAGAACACACAGCATGGAGCTGATAAGAAAAGACATTACATGAGTTTACTCAGAGGCTGACGGGGTGGAGAGAGGAGGAGATGAAAAGATGGCGGAGATTAAATCTGACTCATTATGGTCAGAGGAGAGCTGCATGCTGGGGACTTGTGACAGTGAACATCAAAGGTGGTGCAACGCCATGATTGTGAGGGAAATACCTTTTCATTCATATTAAATCAGGCTGGATGTTTGTGAGGATGTGCTCATTGCCTGAGGCTTTAGAAGGGTGGGTTGGATGATTAACTGTCTGCTAAAGGAATGGCCCCCAACCACCGGGCCTCTGACCTGTACCGGGACCTAGGTTGTCTCAAACTGGGCTGCAAACACCCGGTCAGAAACAAGATGGTGGATGTAATTAACATACATGTACTGCTTGGGGGTCAAAGCTGAAGGATGAGCGCTCACTTTCAGCTTTTTCAGAACATTGTAGTTTCACCACGGCAGACCCAGGTCATTAACCTCCGCCGGCCTGTCACATTTAATCACGTGGCCTAGTGGAAATGTGGACAGATAGTCAGAGCAACGAGATCGCCTTTCCCTAAATCCTTTATGAATTCTCCTAACATCTTTCCTTAACCTCATGACGTTTTCCCTGGGTTAAGGTAAAGTGTATAGTGAAAGGAGATAGGAGGGACAATTCGAACGCACCCCTAGGTTGTCTCAAAACGGGCTGCAAACACCCGGTCAGAAACAAGATGGTGGATGTATTTAACATTACTGCTTGGGGGTCAAAGCTGAAGGATGAGCGCTCACTTTCAGTTGGTGAGCTGGTGAGGAGGAAAATAGACGACAATAAGATGTTTGTTTTTTTAAACTGGAGCAGCTGTAAAAACATCTGACAGACATAGAAGATAAAGGAGACACTCTCCTCTCATTCAGCTCCGACTGCCACTAAACCGAGGCGCTGCAGACAGACTGGATGTTAGAAAACACCCTGCGTCTGTCACTCACACACAGAACGCCATGCTACGACCACCTTGTCTCCAGGGGAACAGGTTCAGGGGTCACACCGATGCTGAGTTCAGTTTAGATTTTTGAGTGTTTTTTATACTAGTTTAGGTCATGTTAACACAAAATGAGTGCAGGATGGCCATCAGGGGAGTAATAATCCCTGCGTCATCTGAGTATGTCACAGGGTCTGTGCATAACCCTTCAAAATAATGGAATCATTTCAGGACATTTACTCGTTCTGTTTTGGGTTTATCCAGACCGGACTAGAGGGGCTCAGAGGCTGAAGACTGTTTCTGATACTCGTCACAATAATCTAAATCTGAAACCTGATCTCATTTACCTTTACCCCTCTTATACACTTCTGAATGTGAGCTTATTAGAAACATGCAGAGGCTTTTCAGCTCAGGTAGAATCATTTCTATCTGAACCGGTTCTCTCGCCCGCTTGAAATGATTTAGAAGTTAAGTACTTCCTGTTCCATCGTTTTGAAGTCTACAGGATTTTTGAAAACATTTTCAATTATACGGCTTAAAATACATCTGGGCGTGCCCCACTTGTGAATTTTGGAGCTTCTTACCAACGTTTAACAAAAGCCGTTTGCTAACAAGTAGCTAACTAGGACTGCAGGGTTTGTCGTTAACATTAAACGTCATCTCGCCGAAGATGGAACCTCGTCTGGTTGGAAGCTTCGTGGAGCTGACGTTGAAGTCGGTGAACCGTGGTGTCGTTCCTTTATAGCCTAGCATTAGCTTTTGACTTTCATTGCTTTTCAGCTTAATTTGTGAAGATTATCTTGATAAACAAACTAGTACACCGTCTGAGGTAGTTTACAGTTTGATCCAGCAGAGGGCGCTCTCAGTGTGACTTGACCATTGCATGACCTCTTGACCTCAGTAAATGAAAACAGTAACGTTGTAGCGGGGCGATTCAGGAGATGTAAACGTACATGATGCAGACTCACATGAGGGAGACTCGCCTCTCTGCAGACAGCAGCTCACTGATTGGTTGAGAGACACAGGGTCGCTAAAAACCTGCAACTCTCCAAGCTGGCTTGCAAATATCTGTTTAACGTGTATGCGCTCTGAATGGTTGTTCTCTTCAGCAGGTCATATTGTAAATAAAAAGCGAGCTGCACTCGACCCTGATCAAGCTGACAGACTTTTGTTTCTGGTGAATAACCGTATTTAAAATAAGTTCGCCTAAATTTGTTCGAAGTTGCTTTTATGAAAAAGTGGCGGCAATAATTGTTACTGTTGCCTTAAGTTCCCTGTATCTTTAGTGTTTCCTGTTTTATTTTGTATTTCTTGTCTCCGGTGATGGTCCTTTTGGTTTTATCCTCATTATGGATATGGTTAAATGAAGTAATGAAACATTACTGTGTGGTATTCTAAAATCGTTAGAAGTAGATCTTTGGAAAAAGTGACAGCCCGATTAACCATGTAAGACATTATTATACGAACATTATTGACATCTGCTTAAAACACAAAAACAGACACACACAATGCTGTGTGTAGTGGCTGAACGTTTGGTTTTTCATAATCAGGAAATCAGACTTGTGTTTTATTTTGAAAGTCACTGCCTAACAGTTGGAGAAGCAGCCCTGCAGCTCTTTCTTTGAGAGTTCTGTTGAGTCTGTTGGTAGCAGCTCTCTGTTTGAGTTTCATCTCTCCCTGCTTCATTTCATTCTCACCTTGTTTTCCTCCTCTGAGAGAAATCATTCAGGGTATAAAGGTGGGAAACCCTGAACCTTCCATTAGTGCTGAGTCACTGATAGTAGACGAGAAAAGGGAGTTTGCATCTTTTTATCCACAACAAATAAATAAAGTGTGGAATTAAAACTTTAATCAGAGATAAAGTCATTAGAGAGGCAGAGGACAAAGATTAGGGATTAAAAAGGATTTGTTGGCTGATTGGTCCTCTCGTGAATGCTTTCAAGTGTTTGAATCCCATTAAAGGACGAACATTAAAGGGAAACCTTCCAACAGAACGTCCATTTAGTTATTGTTACTTACTAATTGTTGTCCCAGAAAGACGTTTGTTAAACAGTGACAAATTATAAGTAGAGGGAGTGCACGCACAGTCGCACCATTCGCTGCTGCTCGCTGCTGCTCTAGTCAATGCTCCTGTTTCCACATGACGTACAGCGGTCCGTCTCAGAGTCTGCCCTGCTCAGGTTCATTTATACTTCAAGTCTATTTTAGACGGAGCTCGCTGCAAGCACGCATCAAGCTAAACAGAATAGATCAACAGGACGTTAGACAAGGAAACGCACAGAGCATTCGGTGAATTTCAAAATAATAATGTGATCTTGTAGTGATCTTTTAGTTCCCCTGTGATCTTGTAGTTCTCATGTGATCTTGTAGTTCCAGTGCGATCTTGTAGTTCTCATGTGATCTTGTAGTTCTCCTGTGATCGTGTAGTTCCCCTGTGATCTTGTAGTTCTCATGTGATCTTGTAGTTCTCCCGTGATCTTGTAGTTCTCCTGTGATCTTGTAGTTCTCCTGTGGTCTTGTAGTTCTCCTGTGATCCTGTAGTTCTCCCGTGATCTTGTAGTTCTCCTGTGATCTTGTAGTTCTGCTGTGATCTTGTAGTTCTCTCCTGTGATCTTGTAGTTCTTCTGTGACCTTGTGAAATCGTGTTTACAGCTGCTCATGGCTGTGCTCACACTTCAGAAAGGATCCAGAGGACCCTTTGTGATGTCATGAAGGGAAAATCTCCAAACGGCTTGTTTGAGCACACGTTTTCTGAAAAGTGGAGCAGAGAAAAGACGGAGAGGATGGACTTTTCTCATCATTGGGGGGTTTGTAGCAGAGGTGTGGACTCGAGTCACATGACTTGGACTCGAGTCAGACTCGAGTCACAGATTTCATGACTTTTGACTCGACAAAATCATGAAAGACTTGCAACTCGATTTGGACTTCAACACCAATGACTCATGACTTCACTTGGACTTAAGACAAAAATTGGTAGGCTGTTATCTCACAGCCTGCTGTAGTCTGGGAATGTCTTCACACACACTGTAAAAAAGGGGGAGCAAGGGTGGCCTGGGCACTAGGCATACTACCTTTTAGAAAATAAATAAAGGCGAGTTAATTTATATTTAAAAATGTCTCAATTTCCTGACATGATCTAATAAAATGACCCAAATCAGTGATCTGATCTAATGGAACACACCATCAAACACAGAATTCAGTCAAATAAAAATGGAAAAAACAGAATTTAGGAAAAAATAAACAAAACAGAGTCAGTCACACTGGTACTGTTATTTTATTTTAAGAAGTAGGCTAAATAAAATCAAATAAGCAATCATGATTTGTGTTACTGTAAAAAATTATTACTCTGTTAAAATGGCATTTAATTTGGTGAAGAGAGGTAATGACTTGTTCAGGACTCGAAATTCAAAGGTTAGGACTTTTGACTCAACTTGAGACTTGCCTGTCTTTACTTGGGACTTGACTCGGGACTTGAGACCAAAGATTTGAGACTTACTTGTGACTTGCAAAGCAATGACTTTGTCCCACCTCTGGTTTGTAGACAGACTAGAGACACATATTAGGGTTAGAGAAATTGTATGTGACCTTAGAATAAATGCTTTGGGCGTTTTAATTAACTGAAGGAGCTCTCAGAAAAAAAGATAAAAGCACTTTAAAACTAACAAGAGAGCATCTTTCACCACTCACTTTTTCATCATGAGGTAATCAGCCGTTTATTGGAGCGAGTAATAAAAGCTTATAACATCTTTTAAGTCAAAGGTTATTGAAGATGGAAGTGCAATTCAAAGTGCCGACTCAGAATCTTGACATATTGCAGAGACAGCTGTTGTTATTCAATCACAGCACTGCCCCCTAGGGACTCTCAGAGGTACTACATACTCACCTGCTGTCTCCTCGGGGAGACCGGCGCCCTCTGACAGGAAAGTTCAAGAATCTGTGAAATTGTTTTTTTGAGTGTCTCCCTGAGGTTCGTCCGTCCTGTCAGTCTCCGACCAGAGTGTCAGCCCTCTCTCCATCTCAGCCTGTGCATACATTTCTTTAAGTGTCAGTGTTACTTTGACAACCACCTACTCACTGACGGACACGCTGTCCTGCACAGCTTTGTCCACATTTTCACATCGGTGCTGTGAGTTGAAAAACAGTCCTGACATTTCAATCAAGGACACTCGTTATATTGTATCTGCATGTACAATCAAACAAGGGATCAGCTGCACAGAAAAACTACAGAAAAACTTGGCTTAATGTGAATATTAAATCAAAAATAATCACAAGCTACTCTCTCTCTATGTCCCAACAGTGCTCTGTGGAGACCCACCCACTGTGGATAACGCCTTCCTGATTGGCCGACAGCGTTCCCATTATGACATCCACTCTGTGGTGCGCTACCAGTGTGCCGACGGCTTCCTGCAGCGCCATGTGCCCACTGCGAGGTGTCGTGCCAACGGCAAGTGGGAGCGGCCAAAAATCATCTGCATAAAATGTGAGTTTTTCACAAAGAGGATTTTCACAGAGTGGGTTAGCAGACAGCAGCATTTCTCATGGTCGTATTTATATTTCCCCCCCCATTACTTAATTTTACCGCAGCCATAAAATGAGACACAAACCAAACAGCCTGTTGACGATCCAAGAGGACGACTTATATATCAGAAACACAAGTCTGTCAGCTTGATCAGGGTCGAGTGCAGCTCTCTTTTTATTAACAATATGACCTGCTGATGAGAACATCCAACAGAGCGCATACACATTCCTGGTATACGTAAATATTTGCGAGCCAGCTTGGAGAGTTGCAGGTTTGTAGCGAGTCTCTCCACCAATCAGTGAGCTGCTGCCTGCAGAGAGACGAGTCTCCCTCATGTGAGTCTGCGTCTCCTGAATCGTCCCCTCGCCCCCGTTAGGTGTATCGTTAATTAAAGTAGACATTTCTTTAAGTTGCAGTGAGGGACAGAGCAGCCTGATGTGGCAGAGCCTCCCAGGAACAAGCTGAAGCTGAGGCTGTGAGTGGGTGGATGTAGCTCAGTGTGCATCCACTCTCCTGAACGGGAGATAAGACAGACTCCCTCAGTGCTCTTTGATCCCGACTCCCTCCACTTTTACCTGGTTTCACCTCACTTCCTGTCTGTCTGAATGATTCTGATGCCTGTCAGGGATTCATCTGTCTCTTACATCACTTTTCAAAAACCAGCCTTTCATCCATCTCTGATAAAAGTCTGAATAACCTTCTGCCATTCTTTTTTCATTCACTGTCTCTCACGTCCTCTCTGTTTTTGCTCCACCAGCACGGAGAGTCTCCCGTTACCGGCGCCACCACCACAAGGGCCAGAGGGAGCACAGGAAGCACAAGAGGCACGGCCACAGAGAGGGAGGCCACCACAAAGGGAAGGCGGGGCAGGGCCACAACCGCACCCACTTCTGAACCAAAACAACACATGATTCATCTTCTTCTTCCTCTGCTGCTAACCTGGTGAACATCTCCCCCCCATGCTGTCTCTTTCCTCTTGCCCCATTCACCAACAGTACTTCACATCTTACAGCCCAGAACTGTTTACCCCCGCCCCGCCCTGCCCTGCACTACCCCGCCCCGCCCTTACAGCTCCACCAGTAGCTCTAAGAGTCCATCTGTATCATAGTGAACTCTGAGGCCTGCCGACATGCTGCCAGGCTTCACAAGGACAATAACAACATTGCTTTAAACTCTCTAAGTTACTTCCTCTTTTCCTCTTTTACGTTCTCGTCTTCACTCGTCTGTTTCTAGTCTCTGACTCGACCGAGTTCCTCTTCCACAGAGACCCGAAACATGGGGGCTACCCTGAAGTGATTATCAGCACTGAACGTTCTTCAGACACTAAACATACTCAATCTAAACCAAACGAGTCGACCTGTTTGTTCAACACACGACTGACTTTATCCAGTGCTTTTGGTTTCTCTCTTTTAAACTCCTCCGAAGCCGGTTTTGAATTGATTTGCTTTCGTTTGGAAACGTTTGTAATTGTTTTAATTAGCTTGTTAGCGCTGTGTGTTCTTGTCAGTGTGAGACATTTTACTTTAGATCAGATGACGAACAACCAGAGGAAAATTAAAGACACATCACATCTCGGCTCAGTTTCATCACATCTCATGTGACCCCCCCCCCCCCCCCTTCATTAAGAAGGGTGTGTACGCCTGACAACGGTTTGTCCTCAACAGTCTGCATGCTTCTTAGCTTCTGAAAACTTGTGTCGCTGTGGGGATTTTGGGATTTTTGGATTTTTCCTCTTTGATCCGATGTGTGACAGATGATGCTGTCAGCTCGCCGAGAGAGAGGGAGCAGGTTATATATATATGTAGATCCTGTAGTCCTCTCATATGTCACAGCAAACACCAAATAGGACAGCTCTATCAACAGTGAGGGCGCTCTGCAGAAGAACACATACATCACAGCTTCATGTGTAGCCTGACAAAAACTTTCAATCAATATTTCCCTCTGCAGTGTGGATGAAACCATTCCTGCATATTTCTGCAGCTTTTTTTTCTGGCCACTTTCCAGGAAGATTATCGATTAAAAAAGTCATAAGTCATGTTGAAGCAGATCCCCGTTTTACTTTGATGACAATGCATTTCATTCTTTACATTCTGGAGTCTGTTGGGGCCAGGAATCCTCGGACCAGCGGCCATCACCGTGATGTGATAGATAATCTGACAACAACACATTTCCTATGAGTATTATTTTCAAAATAAAATCAGGAAAAGCAAACAAATGCCAAACACCGTGTCCTAAGAGTTTTGACCCCCCCTAACCCTAACACCCCCCAGGTATTCATAAAATCGTAAACTTATCATTTTGAGTGTCATAACAATATGCATTTAAAACACTGCAAACATTAGATACAAAACAATGTGTTTTAACATTTTTAAAGATAAAGTTCCCCCCTCACAGTGGTTCTGCTGAACCCTGCATATTAAGTTGGAGAGGAGTACGACGGTTCTCCCTCTTGCACCCTCCTGCTGCAGGTCCTGCTTTGAAGACGGGATTAGGAGGGATGGAACAAGTGCTTTGCTCTTTTCTTTCCTCTTTTACTACGCTCTTAAATTGATGTCTTATTCTAAAGCCAGTACTAAAAGGTTGGAGCTTCAGGATTAAAGTCACTCCAGCGTCTTTAAGCTGTGTTCCTCTTTAATCCTGCTCATTACTCTTCTTCTTTATGAGCAGGTCAACAACAAGTAACCCATTTTCACCAGCTGCTTTGTAGTGACAGAGATCATTCAGCTGCCTTTCACGTTCCTCAGAAAAAGAGCTCTGAGGCAGAATCAGGCCGTGTTCAGTCAAACGAGGTGACAGGATCCATCCTGTGCACATTAATGCTCTGCCTTTGTTTGTTTCCTCTCACCTTGACAATGACAACAGAGAAGAATAGTGACCCTGCTCCTCTCTTATCACTTTAATTAATCTACCGCATGCCTAATGAGCGAGGCTGCATTATCTGAAGGACCTCAGGGCCGGGACAACAAGGGGGAGGGTGAGTTTGACGGACAGCTGCTGAGAGGTTTAGAGTGATTGACAGGAGGCTCGGAGAGCGGTCACAGCCGTCAGAGTTCTGAGGTTTCTGAGATGTCAAGCTGCAACAGTATGGAGCAGCAGCGGATGAAGGAGAAGGGCGCCACTGAAGCGTTTCTCACAGCGATTCAGAGATCCTGTGAGGGCTTTTTCAGCTGCTTATAAAATATTAAAGATTCTTTATGAGCTATAAACGAGCTATAACGAGACCAGCGACCAGATTGGCTAAATCCATACAGTCATTTAAAATGTCTGACACTTCTGCTGCAGGCTCGGTGTCAGACTCAGGGCTCGATCACACAGAGACTCAGAGAAGAAAATATTTCCACCGCTGGCAAGCTTTTTAGGACACGGTGTAACAAATCAAGGTTTCGAGGTCAGAACAAAATATCTGCTAAACTGATGGTCTGATTTTCTGTCTTATTTTTATTGGCTGACTGAATTCATTTACAAAATACTCTAAATGTACATACTGCATGCTAACCCGACTGTTAGCATCCCGTTAGCAACAGGCTAAAACACGGGTCATGTTCGACAAGCTAGCATCTAGCTAGCACGGCCCACCGGTACGTATGTTAGTATTATTTAGCAACATGTGAAATGTATTCCAGCACGGCTCTTTTATTTTAAGCCGCTAGTTGGTCACAAGCTGGGCTACGTGTGTTTGGGGTGTCTGTGTCTCTTTAAGGGTGAAAGCGTGCTCCGGTAGGTTACTTCCTCTTGGACTTTGAAGTTTTCTTTCTTTGTTTCAGAAGGTGTACATCCTCCATGTTTTTATGACGATGCAGCAACAGTAACTCATTAAGTGTTGACACACATTCTTCTTCACTGTTCCTCCTCATTTGATATCTGTGTGTCTGCGTTTTGATCTCTCCTCTCGTCTCCTCTGCCTGCACCCTCCTCTCCTCCCCTTGATGTGTCTGAAGCCCTCAGGGCAGAAGCAGCCTTATGATTGTGACTCCTAATTATGAAGCAGAGTGACTTAACAGAGAGTTTGTTGCCAGCTGCCTCAGCTCAGCCTGAGGGGTACGAGGAGCCGCAGCACTGAGCGTCTCTGAAACCAGTAGCCGGCGTCTCCGGCTCCGGCTCCACATCTGATCCTCATCGTGGCCCAAGTCACCCCCCCTCGCATCGCAGCACACAGCTGAAGTCCTACGAGTTCAGCAGAGATGATCCCCTAGGGATTCTAGGGAAGTGCATCCAATTCTCTTTGTGTTTGTGTCAGTGCTCTCTGTCTCTAAAAAACTCTCAGTGGGAGACGGCTGGGTCACATTTTGTAAGTTTTATGAGCGTGTGTGTTTTTTATTTGTGACACAAAGAAGTCAGTGGATATTAATCCGGGGTGCCCATGAAACTGACGCCATTTTACTTTAACCATAAATAAACACAACACTCAGGTTTCTGTTTTTAACAGAACCTATAACATCACAAATGATTTGTATGAAATGTCTCCAGACTTAGAAATAACCACGAGTCGCTGCTGTCGAAGGACTGAAAATACTCAAAAAAAGATCACAGCTCTTTAAACAATTAATTCATCTACGATTCATTTATCAGACGCTTTTATCCAAAGTGATGTACATCAGAGAGTAAGAACACAAGCAAGAAGAGAGAGAGGAGGAAACAACATCAGGAAGTGAAAACAAACGGCTTTGAGTCCGATCAGACAGGAAGTGACCAAAGGTGCTGACAGGAAGTGACCAAAGGTGCTGACAGGAAGTGACCAAAGGTGCTGACCGGAAGTGACCAAAGGTGCTGACAGGAAGTGACCAAAGGTGCTGACCGGAAGTGACCAAAGGTGCTGACAGGAAGTGTACAAAGGTGTTGACAGGAAGTGACCAGAGGCAGAGCACGACATCGAGAGCTGATTTCAAGAGCAGTTGACTCTCTCACATCTTCACATGCGCGCACACACAGCTCTGTTCCCTCCTCTCGTCTTTACCCTTACACATTGCCAACACTCTCAATGCTCTCAGCATTATTGAAGTAAAGTGTAGAGGAAACCATTTTGCCCCTCCTCATTCCCAATTCAGATGAGACGTGACAACGGCGTAAATATTCCGCCTTGAACTGGGAAGATTTCAGCGCCATTAGCCTCTTATTACCATGCATGCCTAGCTTAAAGCTAAAAATACTTAGAAGGAAGATTTTTGTGTTTTTGTTAGTTTCGGGGCCATTTTTTGCCTTTGTGAGACAGTAGAGTTGAAGAGAGAAAATGGGGTCGGATTTGAACCCATGTCTGCTGTGACAAGGACTACGGAGTCCGTACACGGGGCGCTCGACATAACCACTAGGCTATCCAGCGCCGGGTTGTTAGGTTTTGATTTGAGTTTAGTTGATAACTCAGATTAATGTTGATGCTTTTACTGCTGGAGATGTTTCAGCAGAACGTGTATGAAAACGGAGTTCCTCGTGTACTCTGATTATACCGCTCGGGAACCGGGGGCGTTGAGACGCTTCACTTGTAAGGCTGCGTGATGAGAAAGACAGAGGCTGATGTCCTCAGCTGCTCAAAGTCAGACTATTGATCCCCTGATTAGGTGGTCTGTCTAGGGTTCCCATTAAGTCCGTCGATGACATTGACAGTACAATCGTGTCGCCTGGCGGCTGGATGGTAATGGCAGACCGTCGGAGCTCGCCGCGCTCCTCTGCGTCTCTGTGAACAAGCAAAGCCTTGTTCTCTGCCACGTGATTGGTTCCCATCAAACACTGATTTCTGCATCATTTATATTGAGATTTGTTTTGTTCTCTGATCTTGATCTTCTCCTGCTGTGGACGTCTGCTTCACATCATCTCTGTTGGTTTATTCTACACACTGAGAGGTGTTTGTACCACATCGCTGTTCTTTTGGAAAAGATGGGAAAAAAAATGTTTTTAACGTGACAAGGACACAAATACTGAGCCAATGACAAAAACTTGTTTTCCTCTGTGATGTAAATACTCTGAAGTTTGTCCTTTTATTTAATCCATAGAAACTCTGGATGTGTTTGTAGCTTAGCCTCTTTGGACCACATTCACACAGCCTCAGTAAATCCAAAACCTCCCCCCCCCCTCGTTTCACAGTCGACTGTTTGAAGCTGCTGCATCCGAAAAACAGAAAGCGACTCTTTCTGGTCCACACTACATCTCCCAGAAAGCCAGAGGCGAGGTGATGGTCGAACAAACAGAAACGTATCACTCCTTTGTCTCTGTTCTCAGCTCGCTTTGTGTTCATGCCCACGGTCAACCCAGATCCAATAAAACTGTAACTGAGCCATCTGTGTCTGTGTGGATCTGGTCCACATGTATTAATCAATATTTAGTGATGTTTGTTCTCATGAAGTCGGTTCTGTCATTGTATTTTGTTCTTTATTAGACGAAGGATGATTAAAGGAAATCTTTGTTTGGTTCTGTAATCAAGCTGTGCCTGAGTGGTTATTTATTTGAGTTGATTTCAAACACACAGCGTGCACATGACAAACTTCAGTTAAATTATGCAGTTAAATGTGAAACCATAAGATCATATTGTCCAGCAGATATAAAGAGCTACTGGACTCAAAAAGCCAGTTATTAAATGATCTCACCAGGAGTTCAGTATAGGGTTTAATATGTTGACTAATACATGAAAGAAACACAGACTGTAAATACTACTGGACGAAGCCTGAGTGATGTCATCCATCTGCTCCTGCAGGGGGCTTTTTACCTTGGATGTTTGTTTGGATGGATGTGTTTGGATGGTTGGATAGATGGGTGTGTGTTTGAATGGATGTTTAATTGGATGGATGTTTGGCTGGATGGATGTGTGTGTTTGAATGGATGGATGGATGGATGATGGATGTGTATGGTTGGATGTGTTTTTCGATGGATGTTTAATTGGATGGATGGATGTGTGTTTGTATGGATGGAATTGTGTATGTTTGGATGGATGGAGGGGTGGATGATGGATGTGTGTGGATGGATGTGTGTTTGGATGGATGGATATGTTTGGATGTGTGTGTGTGTGTGTGTTAGGATGCCAGGCCGTCTTTGTAAATAAGAATTTGTTCTAAATGACCTGCCTGGTTAAAAAAAGGTAAAATACAATTTTTAAAAGATGGATTGTTGTCTGTTTGGATGGATTGTTGTGTGTCTGGATGGATGGGTGGATGGATGGATAGATGTTTGCCTGGATGGATGGATGGATGGATGTTTGGATAGATAGGTGAATTGATGGATGGATATGTGTCTGGATTGATGGATGGATGGACAGATGTTTGCCTGGATGGATGGATGTTTGGATAGATAGGTGAATTGATGGATGGATGTGTGTCTGGATGGATGGTTGGATGGCTGGATGGATGGATGGATGGATGGATGGATGGATGGATGGATGGAAGGATGGATGGATGGATGGATGTTTGTTGGGATGGTTGGATGGATGGATGGATGGATGGATGGATGAATGGATGGATGGATGGATGGATGTTTGTTGGGTTGGATGGATGGATGGATGGATGTTTGGATGGATGGTTGGATGGATGGTTAGATGGATGTGTGTCTGGATGGATGTTTGTTTGGAAAGAAGGATGGATTGGTAGATGGGCATACTAATGGACTCCATTCTTGATATAGTTTAAACACAGATCATAGGCCTATGCTGCTCGTAACTTCAAATAAATAAAACCTTGAAAGTTTTAAACAAACTTATTGAAGTTTTAAAGCTCAGGAGACTATAAAGCTTACCGTTTGAAATTATGACATGCTGAAAAAGAACAGAGTGACCAGACCAACGGCACAAATCTATTTATGAAGATAAGATTACCATCCGGATTGATTCTCCTTTTGTCCTCAAAACTCACCATGATGCAAATTACTTTGAGCTGGCTCTTTCTCTTGCTATCATCACGACCCCCTGTACTATCTTATGTTCTCTAAGCTGATTATTACTGTTCTGATTCTTCAGCTGCAGAACAATCTCCTCTCTGACCTTCATGTGTCAAACAGATGCATTTCTAAATCTCTTTGGAATGGGTATAATGTTTTTCTACACCGTCAAGATTACAAGAATACATTCAGCCGAGATTGTTTTCATATATTTAAAATCTCATGCATAGAGTTTAAGCAAAAGAGAAGGTCATGAGGGACAAATCCCTCAGCTGAGGGAGAGGAAGAAGGAGACAGAGAGAGAGGGATCACAGGAACAAGGAGGGAGGAGACAGAGAGAGAGGGATCACAGAAACGAGGAGGGAGGAGACAGAAAGAGAGGGATCACAGATAAGAGGAAGGAGGAGACAGAAAGAGAGGGATCACAGGAACAAGGAAGGAGGAGACAGAGAGAGAGGGATCACAGGAACAAGGAAGGAGGAGACAGAGAGAGAGGGATCACAGATAAGAGAAAGGAGACAGAGAGCGAGGGATCACAGTTAAGAGGAAGGAGACAGAAAGAGAGGGATCAAAGGTAAGAGAGGCGACAGAAAGAGAGATCACAGGTAAGAAGGAGGAGACAGAAAGAGAGGGATCAAAGGTAAGAGAAAGGAGGAGACAGAAAGAGAGGGATCACAGGTAAGAAGGAGGAGACAGAAAGAGAGGGATCACAGGTAAGAGGAAGGAGACAGAAAGAGAGGGATCACAGGTAAGAGAAAGGAGGAGACAGAACGAGAGGGATCACAGGTAAGAGAAAGGAGGAGACAGAGAGAGAGGGATCACAGGTAAGAGAAAGGAGGAGACAGAGAGAGGGATCACAGGTAAGAGAAAGGAGGAGACAGAGAGAGAGGGATCACAGGTAAGAGAAAGGAGGAGACAGAGAGAGAGGGATCACAGGTAAGAGAAAGGAGGAGACAGAGAGAGAGGGATCACAGGTAAGAGAAAGGAGGAGACAGAGAGAGAGGGATCACAGGTAAGACAAAGGAGGAGACAGAGAGAGAGGGATGGTTTCACTGTTTCCTGTAAAAATGCAACCTTCTCTCTCTCTCTCTCTCTCCCTCCCTTCCTCCATGCCTCGCTCGCTCGTTCCTCTCATTTCCCTTTGATATGCAACTCGTTTCATTATTATTCAGAAACACAGGAAGAAGCCACACTGCCAACTTCTGCTTTCCGTCGACAATCAATCATTCTGAATATAGCATCTCTTTAACATCCTCTCTCTCTCTCTCTGTTCTGGCTGCCTGACTGATGTCTTCGCTTGGCTCGCTGACTTCCAAAGACAGCGCTCATTAAAGGCGGCTTCCCAGAGACTTCCTCTGAAACTCAGAGCTGGAAATGACCTTCAGCAGTCGAGCCGGGAGAGGGGGGTTCATGTGAGAGGGGGCTCGACAAAGATACAAGAATGAAACCCAACATATTTGACATCCGGTCTTCAGGCCGGAGAACGAGCACTTCTCTGAGGTGTGAATCATCTCGAATGTGACAAAACTTTTAGAGTTCAAACACATGAAAAGACGACTCAGCATGACCTCGTTCTCGGGTCAATATCACACTCATCTGGCAGGCATGGGGATATCTGGTGTGATCCTGTATTATCTCTAAATGATGCTGCCAGAGTTGAAGAAGATTATGAAAACTAACAAAGATCTTTAACATTTTCTCAGCCTGTACAAGTTAGGCTCGGGGTAAAGCCGGGATGTTGAATGTTTTAAACCAGTAATCTGCATTCAAGCATTGTGTATAGGCAAGAAACGCCACCATCATCAAAAACAACATCAGCAGCTGTTCTAAAGAGTTCCTTCCACCACCGGGGGGCGACAGAGGAGAAGAGTCTTAGTCAGCGTCTTAGGACCCTGTTGTGAAGGTTGGATCAGACGCCTTTCATTGGCAGAGCGTAGTGGGCGGGAGGGAGTGAAGACCTGGATCAGAGAGTTAACGTATGGAGAAGATGT
>NC_083614.1:3920000-3932500 GCF_963584025.1 Labrus mixtus | reverse complement strand
TAATTGCTGTGATTCTTCTTTAGTTTGATGTGTTTTTACAATTCATTTCCTGTTTTATTTTGTAGTTTTCTTCCCTAGTGTTGCTTTTATCCTGTGTATTTTTTCTGGTCATTTTCCTAGTTTAAGTTTGAAATGCTTCCTGTTTTATTTTCTCATTTGTATCTCGGTGTGTGTGTATGTGTGTGTGCTTGTTTGTGTGTGTAGGCTATATGTTGGTGTGTGTGTCTCAGTGTGCCCCCTGATGCTCACAGTCATGACAGGAGAGAGAGGAGCAGGAAAAGTATCTGCAGCTACATCAAACGTGTGCACATGTACTTTCTCTCTCTCTCTCTCTCTCTCTCTCCCCTGCTCTCACTCTCTCTCTTACAGTTTATTCAAAAAGAAGAGAAAACTACCATAACACGTGAGGGGGCTTAACCAGGGCTAGACAGATTTGTGATGGGGCATAGCGCCCCTTAGCCCCGGTGTAGTGAGTGTTTCCTGTTTTATTTTGTAGTTCTTGTCCCCAGTGTTTCCTGTTTTGTGTTACTTCCTCAAGAGCTCGTAGTAGCAGTCAGTTGAAGTGGTTCAGGTGTGATCAGGATCCTCATGGACGCCTCCCTTTGGAGGTTTTCTGGGCACGCCCAACTGGGAGGAGACCCGGGGTAGGCCCAAAGGTCACTGGAGGGATTTTAATATCCCGTCTGGTCATGGGAACACCTCAGGATCCCCAAGGAGGATCTGGAAAATGTTTCTGGGGCGACTTGCTTCGCCTGCTGTCACTGCTACCACCCAGATAAGCGGAAGATGATTGGATGGATCGGTACACGTGGGTCCTCCTCTTTGGTTTTCTAACACTGTGACAAAAACATAATTCTCTTGGTGATCATCTCACAGTGCATCTTCATTTCAATTGGCAGCAAATGAGTCGTGTGCTTACTTATGAGATGCAAGGAGCCGGTTTCAAGTTTAGAGTTTTTATATTTATGTAGTGGGCCTATTAATCTTTGTGCTCATCAGGGAACGCTGGAATGCTGTCCTTACTGTTAAACCTGTGTTTGTAAAACATTGAACAACTCGTATAATAAAGAAGCAAACACTTCATTAAGTTGTCAGAGGAAGTGGACCTCCATGAACGAGCTGTTGTACAGTCTACAGACTAATTGCACTGAAGCAATAGCATTCAAGAAACAGAACCAGAGAGCGATTTCTCAGGGGTTTCCTTTAATCCTGCTGTGGGTTCATTGTGATAAGCCTTTAATCCAATTTGGTGTAATACACTTGAGATTGTGTAGATTCTCTTGGCTTCTGCTTGGGCTTATTATGAAACGCACACATAGATGCATGACTATGAATGCTAAATATTCTCTGTTTCTTTGTCGTCCAAGGGCTCCAATCAATGAGATGTGTAGTGAGTGAAATGATAAAGGTATCTTACTATATGATCAGACATTAAGGAAACATGCTATGTTGAAGTGCTGGCTTCTCTGACAACAATGCAGCAGCCAGTATGTCCTCCTTCTAACTTTAGATTCTGCTCCTGAATGCTCTGGATTTGTTTGGACCAGAGAAGGTAGGCGCTTTTTTAATTTATACTGGCTTAAGAAAGAAAGTTGTAGCTGAACTACGCAGGGCTAAGCTGAATTATTTTTCAAAGCTTATTGAAGAGTCCAAAGGCAATAGCTCTGCACTGTGGAAGCACATTAACACTTTAACCAACTCCAATGCCTCAAAACATCACAGAATTAAGGGTTTAACAATAAACAACAAATTTATTTCAGACAACGCATCAGTTGCAAGTGAGTTTAATGCTTTCTTTATAGAATCAGTTCAGGAACTATCTGAAAACTTCAAACCTATCGAGTTAAGACCAGACACACTCAGTCAGAAAACTCAAAATGGATCAAATAGGTAACTTTGGAAAAAGTCAGTAACATCATGAATAAACTGAACAACTCAAAGACTAGGGTGATTTGGACGGTGAACTGATAAAATATCATAGAACTCAATTACTTAAGCCAATAACACATCTGGTGAATATGTCAATTCAAAAAAAACTTTCCCTGAGAGCTGGAAAAAAGCCATTATCAGTCCAATTTACAAAAGTGGTGAGCCAGACTTGACATGTAATTATAGACCCATTGCCATTCTCCCAGTTGTGCCAAGATATTAGAAAAAGTTGTTGCAGAGCAACTCATACTACATCTTGAGACAAGCCACTTGCCGCATCAACAACAATTCGGGTTTAGACCCAAACATTCTACTGAGACTGCAAACTGTTATCTTATTGAGAAAATAAAATGCTTTCTGGATAAGGGACCTGTTGTGGGAGCAGTTTTCCTAGACTTGAAAAAAGCCTTCGACACTGTTAACCACAATATGTTGCTATCCAAACTTTCTAAATTTGAATTCTCTGACCAGGCTTTGCAGCGGTTTGACTCATACCTAAGTGGAAGAGTGCAATGTGTCAGAGTCAATGGGCAAAAGTCCATCTTCCGTAACAACAGCATGGGGATACCCCAGGGGTCAGTTCTAGGTCCGCTGCTATTCAGCATGTACATCAATGACCAACCTGAGATCTGTCCTGAAGTTGGCTGCCAAATGTGCCGACGATACGGTTATATACACACCTGCAAGATCTGCTAGCAAAGCTGCTGCCCACCTTAATGACTCCTTGCACTGTATTGCAAAATGGCTTGAGTCTTCTCACTTCACATTAAATATTTTTTAAAAAATGGTTTCAATATACTTTTCTATGCACAAACAAAGGGATAAAGAAACATTCTTAGTTAAAATAAATAACGAGACCATCAATGTGGTTGAAGATGTAAAGTACTTAGGGATCATTCTAGACCAGGGGTGGGCAAACTTTTTGACTCGCGGGCCACAATGGGTTGTAAAATTTGACAGAGGAGCCGGGCCAGGAACAGATGGATGGAGTGTTTGTGTGAACTAATATAAATGACATGTAAAAGCCATTACATGAAAGGATTTGGCCTTTAACAGCTAGCAAAGCATGAACATGCAAGGCTCATTGTACAAATTGATTTCCAAATGCATTCATTTAATTAAATTAAATTTTAATAAACACAGTAGAGAAACTCATGTTCAGTTTCAGTGGGAACAGTGTTGTTGATCTCCCTTTTTTGCCAGTGCATTAAAGTCTGGAGTTAGTTTTCTAGTTGCAATTCTCAGGATAGATCCGAGGTGTTGGTCAGTTAACTTGGATCTGTGAGGGGCTTTGTTGATGTTCATGACGCTGAATGTCTGCTCACATACGTAGGTCGAGCCAAACAAAGTCAGCATCATCTGTGCCGTCCTCCGGAGGTTTGGAAACGTGGCTTCGTTAAGTGAAGCATAAAAGTCATTCAGTTTAAGAGAGTTGAACTTCTCCTTTAAGACGGAGTCAGACTGAAGATCGATCAGTTCCAATTGCAGCTCCTGTGGTGCTGTTTCAGGGTCTTCTGACAGGGGACAGGACACCAGCTGAAGTGACTTTTCAATGTTTTCAAAATCAGAAAACCGACGGCAGAATTCTCCGCACAGGTCGTCAAGGGATTTGCTGTATTTCTTTGCGTTTCGCGTCGCCTCTTTCTGCATGGCAAGTGTGGGGAAATGAGTGAAAGATTTGTTTGCAATTTGTCTGGAGAATAAAATTAGCTTGGATTTGAAGGCTCTAACATTTTTGTACATGTCGTGCACAAACTGATCTTTCCCCTGTAGTTTCACATTCAGCTCATTCATGTGTGAAAATATGTCCACAGCAAATGCAAAGTCACAAAGCCAGTTCTTGTCGCTTAGCTCAGGAAATTCGTCGGATTTCCCCATTAACTCCAAAAAGGCGCTGATCTCCTCTTTCAGCTCCCACACTCGTTGAAACACTTTGCCCAAACTTAACCAGCGGACACGAGAGTGGTACAGTAAGTCCTGATGATCCGCATCAGTTTCCTCCAGGAACATAATAAACTGACGATGCTGAAGTCCCCTTGCTCGTATAAAGTTAACAAGTTTTACAACTGGATTCATGACATGATTAAGCTGCAATACAGACTTACACAGAGATTCCTGATGGGTGATGCAGTGAAGGAAAATAACATCCTGGTCAGGGTTTTCCTCTTTCACTTTATCCTGGATTCTTTTCAGCAGCCCAACATGTTTTCCAGTTAAATTTGGCGAGCCATCCGTTGTGACATTGGCAAGTTTACTCCAAGGTAGCTTCATTCTCTCAATGACAGCAGACACCTGGTTATACAAGTCCTATAACCCCAACGGGCCGTATATGGCCCGCAGGCCGTAGTTTGCCCATGCCTGTTCTAGACTCGAACAGATTCGAAAAACACATAGATTACACCTGCAAAAAAGTTACATCTAATCTAAACTGCTTCAGAATCATTATAAAATATCTCTCATTTAGTACAGCTCAGTTATATACAGTATGCATGCTATGATATTATCACATCTATCATACTGCATCAGTTCTTGATCTTAAGCCTCACAAACAACTTTCAAGCCAATCATATCCCTATATAACCAATCATTAAAAATCATGGACAAAAAACCAATAAGATGGCACCATTAGAGAAACACAATATGTTTAGCTTTGAAAGCTTCATTAGCTACTGCAACCTCAAATTAATGTTTAAATGTCTGCATGGTCTGGCACCTTCTCTGTTTGATGAATTTGTAACGAGACGTCAGGATTTTCGTTGTGTCAACACACGCGCTTCCAATGCAAAAAACCTCATTTGTACGATCAGCCTTCTCTGTTATTGGAGCTAATTTCTGGAATAGTCTACCCACTGAACTGAAAATGCTACAGTTTGAATGTTTTTAACAAAGCTATTAAATCATGGCTGAAGGAGAAACAACATTGTTCTCACACCTAAACCCACATGAGCTCACAAATGTCTGTTGTATATTTTTCTCTCTGTAACTGTATTTTATCCCTGTTGCATTCATAACTGCGCTGTATTTATAACTGAACTGTTTTCTTTTTCTTACCCTTTTTATCTTTATCTCTGTTGTTTCTAAAAGCCTCCCGTGGACAGGTGTTGCAAATTAGCATTTTGCTATAAACACTAAGAGCAGTGCATCTGGAACATGTGCATGGTTAAATGTTACAGTGTAACAGATGTGGTCAGGGGGATGAAGAAAACCAGACTTTGACTGTTTTCCAGCTTTTATTTTCTGCAGAAGACAAAAGAACATTCAATTTGCCTTCTGGACATTTGTTTTCTGCACCTCTGCTCCCTCAGCAATGCAAAACGGCACTGTCTTGAGCTCAAAACACATTTATATTACATAGAAATACATTACAATCATCATTTCAGTATTTTAACTACATGTAAATATTTATAACCAAGCACTGCTACAAATGGCTGAAAAACTTCGGTTTTACAGTGTATATTAACAATAAATCTAATTAAAAGAACATGAGAAACAGTATACCAAATGGTAAAACAGTGACACCTAGTGGACAAAATAAACGACAACATGCGGCTGTAAAACGAAACAGAAAGTATGAAAATACAAGGAAAAACAACAAAGACAAAATAACATTCAATTTGCCTTCTGGACATTTGTTTTCTGCACCTCTGCTCCTACACATGCAAAATAAATATTATTTCAACTGAGAATATCTGCGGTGCTACGTCAATCACGTGACACAGGCGCTGTAGGATGTTACACAATTCGCGCCAAAACCGCTACATTCAAACAGTCTCCAAAGTGATATAAAACTCTCAAAACCTAAACAAAATGACTGATTAACATTGTATTACTATCAGTTGATAAAATAAACCGAACATTACAACTTAAATCACTTATTTTCCACAGTAAATAAGGTAATGATGCAGCAACCTTTTTACATACAACTTACCCTCAGCAATGCAAAACGGCACTGTGAGGGACAGATGGAAGGAGCTATGGAAACCCAGGAGGTACAGAAGCCGCAAGGTGCCAAAAAGGTCATTCTCAAAGGAAACATAAATTTGATAAAATAACTGTAAATATATATAACTCGTTAAGATAAAATTCAGAAATACTTAACAGAAATAAATTATAAATGAAATCTCAAATATAAATTGTAAACTGTACTCAAAAATAAAGTGCATTTTAACTCCGTTACAACAGCACCAATGTTACTGTATGTCCATGTTAAATAAACAAATAAATAAATACAAATAAATAAATTAATAAATACCCGACCTAAAAAGCCTCTGCATGTTTCTAATAAGCTCCACGAGCAGAAACGTGCTCAAACTAGGATCAATATTGGAGATGATTTTGAAAAATGGAGAGAGATTAGAACACAGAAAGGTTTACAGACCCATGCAGAGCTGGATAAACACTGAAGCTTCAGAGTCCACCACATGGTGACCTGTGTGAGCATCGACGCTAGGGGGGTGGGGGGGGACAGCTCTCTACTCTCTCTACTCTCTACAGAGTTAGAGTTACTTTAATCTGAGGCAAAATGAACATACTTTTTAACTCTGTCTTTGTAAAAAAAAGAGATACATTTCCTTTAAACCCTTCGTCTCACCAGATGTTTCTCGCCTCTTCACAAGCTGATGAATGACAGCTAGCAGAATCCAAAGCCTTCACAATTAAGCCTTCTTCTGATGTTTCAGGGTCATGTAATCTCATTTCATGCTAAGAAGTCAAGGTAATGTAGACGACTGAAGAAATGAAGAACAGCCCTGTCACCTTCGGAGTGATCCAGTTTTTAGGGTTCAATCAATTTTCTGCCTCCGTCTTCGCCCCGTCCTTCTGAACCCGTGAGTCTTTCCTCCTCGTCTTCACATTTCAATGAATAAAAAAAGTGACTTTTAATCAAGGCCTGTACCTCTAGTGGTCGGCCTCACGAGGATGGTACACTCGCTGTCTTGTCCATGTCACCGTCTGTAGAGTCTTTGGGATGATCATGCTGGCTGGGAAAAGCAAAATGCATAAAAAACGTTCCTTTCTGTTTGGAGAGGCGTTGGAAGTCAAAGCGTGAAGTTATCGGTGGCATGCACAACGACCTCGCTCTTATATAAGAAGAAGTTTGCTGCTAAACAGCATGCAAAAGAGTCTCAAATGTGTTACCATAAAAATCCGAAGCACACAGAAAAAAATCTTAATAGCCTCCGTAGTGAAAGATGGAATACTTATTCCTCCATAAATAAAACATGTCACCGTGCATAAAGCAGGACTGCGCTTATTAATTCATTGGCTGTGGCTCTAAAACTACACAGTAGCACAGACTAATGGGGCTGGGGAGAGCACTCAGTGAATCATTAAATTCATCAACTCTAATTATGGAGGTCATTTAAAAGCCTTTGAAAAATCACACAGCTGTCAATATGGCAGCAAACAAACACAACTTTTCTTCCTCCACTCCAGTTTGTCACTCAGTTTGTATTTTTACGACGCTGGCCTTGCCATGAACTTGACATCAATTACATGCAGCCAGTTGCTATGGTGATGACATGGTTTGTTCTGCTGTGTTGGCGCAACACCAAAATACTCCCACTCAGAGGCCGGGTTCACCGCTCAGCAGTTTCTCTCTCTCTCTGGCAAACAGTCAAACACACCAGGCAGAAAGAAGCAACATCTACTGCACAACGTTCATCTCTTTCACCGCAGACTCCGACTTATTATCTCGTATCAACCCCAACATGTCTGGACAATTGTTTGGATTCGGTTGGCACACTAACTGACTAGGTGGCGGCTGTGGAAAAATGGATTTTGAACATCTAATTTTTTCTGTTTATGAATATGTGCAAAACAAATATCAGACTAGAGCGAGGTCACACTAGTTCATCTTTCTGTAACTTCCACACACGGTCCATTTACGCCGCTGCTCGCTGCCACTCTAGTCGATGCTCGTGTTTCCACATCACGCACCGCAGTCCGTCTCAGCAGCACCACTCCACTCTGCTCCATTTCAAATACCCCCCTACAGAGCCCACTGCAAACACAGAATAGAACAGAATAGATGGAGCCGGAGACACATGGCGGCGCTCGGTGTGGTAAACAGGAGCATCGACTAGAACGGCAGCGAACGGCGCCGTGACTGATCGCGGCGTGCAAAGGAGTATGTGTAAACCGGCAGTGACAGGAGGTGGTGAGGAGGGTCCTGACACCCCTATATGTCCATGGCTGTACCGTGTAGTCTGATCTCAGATGTTCTCGGTGGGTTGTATCGATAGATATTTGTTTGCGAGATCCGAGTGAACATGCTACATAAATGCTGCTCGATTACAAAACAGCAACAAAAACGTCTCCTCCTTACTTTAACTCTCTCATCCAGGTCTACACTCCCTCCCACCCATTACGCTCTGCCAATGAAAGGCGTCTGATCCAACCTTCACAACAGGGTCCTAAGTCTCTGACTAGACTCTTCTCCTCTGTCGCCCCCCGGTGGTGGAATGAACTTCCAAACTCCATTTGATCTGCAGAGTCCCTCTGCACCTTTAAGAAAAAGCTAAAGACCCAGCTCTTTCATGAATACCTACTAACTTAATGATGATGGTCTCCATATTATTGATGATGATGATGGTTGTGACGATTGTTTTTGTTTGATAACGATGACTTATAAGATGGTTTCTATACTGATTAGAGCTCTCAAGAACTGCCCTCAATGTTGTGCTTTGCCTCTGGTCACTTCCTGTCAGCACCTGTGTGTCCAATCAGACTCAAAGCTGATCGTTTGCTCTTACTGACATTGTTCCCTTTTTTCTAGATCCTTGCTTGTGTTGTACTTACTCTCTGATGTACGTCGCTTTGGATAAAAGCGTCTGCTAAGTGATTTGTAGAATTGTAGAATAAATTACACCTGCTTGATAATGTTTCCACTGTTAAAGTGAGCGTGTGAGCAGTTACATTTGTGGTCTTGTTTCAGAGTGTTTCCTCTAAATGCCTTTTTATTGTCACTTATGGATGATAAGCAGCGAGTCCACGGCTCAAGAGGGAGAAGAATCAGACTGTCCATGACACGTGGGCTCAGTGGGTCCATCAGCACAATAAACCTCACAGTACTCCCTCTGCTCTGGCTTCAACCTTACACGGTTACTGGCTGACATTAGAGTGTGAGCGTCTGTGAATGGATCAAAAAGAATCACTGCATGAATACAGTCCAGACCCATTCCTTTAGAGTTTATCGACCATAAGTGACCCTTTATACCCTTTATGACAGCAGAGTGCATCCTCAACGTTTCTCTGCTCATTTGAAGCTTCATCCTTTCACATAACAACCGTCAGGAGATCTCTTTATGAAGATGAAAAAACTACACCCAAAAACACAACAAGTCAAGACTTTTATTATGTGTTCATCTTTCATCCAGTACATCATGGCAAACATTCACTGTCTTAAAGGTTGCTGCTCGTAGTATTCACTGTGTAGTGCAAGTGATTGCCCAGGTAGCTTAAAGGTGCAGGAAGTGCGTCACTTGTGTTTATTGTTGCTTTTGTTTGTTTCCTTATTCAGCCTCAGCAGCTGTTTCTCAGCCAAGCAGTGCATGCTTGCTTTAGACTAAGACTACGTTGCTATCATAAAATAAAGCTCCATGATTTTTAAAATGCTCATATTTCAATCTTTACTACTCTGCCTGTTAAGCTCTGATAAAGGAAGTTGTGAGGTTTTCATTAATGAGACAAATGTCCCACACGTGCCAGAGGCTTGCTAACCAAGCATGGTGCCCAGATACAGGCAATTAAAGATGGAGCAATCAAAATCAACAAGGCGTCTTGGATTCTCTCCACACAGATCATCTCTGTTAATGCTTTATTAGCCTGGCTCTGGGATCCTGGCTCTGATTGGAGCTCAAACATGTAAACAAGAAGAATCACGGCTGACTCTCTGATCTGATGTGCGGCTGAATGATGATGGAGCTTCTGTTTAATCTTGCTGCAGATGTGCTAACATACTCCCCTCCGAAGATGATCCACTGACTGGAGACGAGAGGAAAATCACCCTAATAAAGATGTCACCCTTCTTCTTCTCTCTAGCAAACAGGAGCATCTTGTCTGTGAGGGTTTTTTTTTTTTTTTTTAAAGAGATGAATGGCTGCTCGGCTCAAATCTAAAAATTGCTCTGAGTCTTTTTCATTTCAAATCGCCCTTGTAGCATTCACTGGAATGCTGTTGTTGCTCTTTGTGCTTGTCAGACTATCACCTCGGCTCTTTGTCTTTCCAGAACCATCCGCTGCCTTGTCCGTGTTCTTGCGGAAACAGTAGACCCCGTAAAGGCGGAATTTTTTATCAGCGAAGCCCAGATGACGGACGCCCGGCTGGGCTCCTCCACAGCGAGAGCGGGGGTTGACGATGGGATAACGGATGCTGCCGTCCTCCAGCCAGCCGGCCTCACAGCGGTCCAGAAGCTGGAACTTCCATGCAGCGTACAGCTGGCCCACGTTAGCCACCGCTGAGCCATCGCGAACACAGGCCTTCATCGCCTCCGCATAGTTCACCTTCTTAAAGCGTTTCAGGAAGTACACTTTGCCTGAGGGGAGAGAGAGGGAGAGGACATGTTTGTTGTGAGAACATGTGAAAAGCTGCAGGAGAGTGTTGCTCAGGAGGGGCAAAAGGAGGGAAAGAGAGAGAGAGTCTTGGATGAGAGAGACAAGCTGAGCCCTGAGGGAAGATGTTCTTTCCTCTCCTCTCCTCTCCTCTCCTCTCAGTTCGAGTGTTTGCAGAAAAAATAAATCATTCACACAACAATCTGGGCAACAGCTCAAAATCGAAAAAGCAATATGTGAGTGGACAGCCCTCACAATGACTTCTCCAAAGCTCTCTTTACTTTCATCTCAACTCTGGGAACACTGTGCAGCTTTGAAAAAAAAAGGCATCATGACTGACTGAATAGTTTCAACTGAACTGAATAACATGTTTCTTTCTCTCTTTTTTTAGATCGATCTTTAAGACTCTGTGTGCCTTTATTTGAGAGACAGGACAGTGGATAGAGTCAGAACTTAAGGAGAGACAGAGTGGGGAATGACAGGTGGAAAAGGAGCCACTGGTCAGATGCGATCTCGAGGACTAACCTCCGTACATGGGGCAGGCAAACTCACAACTTGTTCACCTTCTCTTCAAAGGTCAGATATTCTCCTCCTCCTCTTCAGTGTAAATAAGTCTCAGAGCTCCTCAAAACATGTGTGTGAAGTTTGTTGTTCTAAATCCACTCTGATCCTGTATTTGATCATGTCTATGAACCCCTCTATTTCAGCCCTGCTCAGAACAGGCTGTTTCTGTGTCTGTACCTTTAAATATGTAAATGAGCTGTGTTTGACCACGCCCCCTCTCTGGAAGGGCTTGGGTGTCTCGGGCTTTCTCGCTCCATGTCCTATTGTTTACGGTGAGAAGGCAGACTCAGAGGACAGAACAAACACCTAGCTGTGGGAGTGTCACCCACCTGGGGGAGGGGCTACTGCCCTGAAGGGTCATGAAGGGAAAATCTCCAAACAGCCTGTTTGAGCACACATTTTCTGAAACGTGGAGCAGGTAAAAGACGGAGAGGATGGACTATTCTCATCATTGGGGGGTTTGTAGACTAGAGACACATATTAGTGTTTAGGCCCTGACTCACCAAGCAGACGTCAAAGAACTAGTGGCGACGAAGGCCGAATGTGGCGTCACCTCACTTCGCCTCATGTCGCCTTTGTCTTAGCCAAAAAGTTGCACTTGTCGCAAAGACACGAACAGCCAATCAGAGAGATTCCTCTCACCAACCTCACAGATGCCGCCCGACGCTGAAACGGCCCGAAAAAAGGCAGATGGGTGCGGACAAGTAGCGACCGAGCTGGACACACTCGGGCGACGACCGGTTGAACCGACGGTCTCCTTGGCCTGTCAGGGCCTTTAGACAAACATGGTGACGAGTATTCTGTTGAAGAATCCGTCTAGAATAATGATGTTTGGGTTGTTATTTTTCTCTATCTCATGAAATTCAAGTGAGCAGCCTCGACTCTGCACTCGGCGCGGCGATTGATTTTATGCTTGTTTATGCAACTGCTGGCTATTAGAGAGGCAGAATATTTTCTCATATTTCCCCGGGGGACACTCAGTAAATCGCCTCCAGCTGGACGGAGAAACAGTATCAGTCATGACCACCGCTGAAACCTTCTGCCCACAACAGACTGTCCACAATAATGAACACACAGGGGAAGCCGCGAGCGATTGCTTCTATTGAGAAACTTTCTGCTCACTGAAGCCAAGACACTACTCTGCAGTTTACTATTCTCTAAGTGTTCTAAATACAAATTAAGAGGACGTCTAGTTAACACAAAACATCCACTTAAAGTTTTTAAAGGTGTCATAAGTTTATCTCTCCTATCACAACTGCAGGAGGCCAGGCAGGCTGGATGTCTCTTATCCAATGGCACCTTGTGTTTTCATGATGAGGTCCATGTGTTAATGCAGTATTCAATGTTTTTTGTGCAAATCTTACTGAAGAACGTCAGACAGGACATCTTTACAACAGTGTAGCGGTGACTCATTGAATCAGCCCTCACATTTAACATCATATCCTGGTACAACCTTCA
>NC_083614.1:3887500-3915000 GCF_963584025.1 Labrus mixtus | reverse complement strand
AAGGTTTTTCTGCGTTGCCGTGTCGAGATAAAGACACCGACAATTATCCCTGGCAGCCTGCAATTAGTGCTGTCACCGCTCTCTGCTGTCTGCAGAGGTGTTTACCGCGAGCCGACAAGAAGCGAGACGTGTTTAATGAAAAGCACTGATAGCAGCGCTGCAGCTAACTGACGTCAAATAAATCCACATTCTCATTGTATCACTGAGCTCTCAGGTTACAGAGAAACCCGGCAGAGGTGAGAGAAGTTAACAACAAGCTCCACAGTTTGCCTCCTCTCAATCTTGTTATCGGACAGACCGGTGGCCCCTTCAGGTTTTTCAGAGTCCCTGTTCATGGTCTACACACAGGCAGCTTTAAGTTAGAGCAAACAAAAGCTCATTAAACCTTAGCCAACCCCGCCTGAAAGACAGAACACAAACAATAATGTGATTTACTAAAAAAGAATCATAGACTTCTCCAGGTCCAGATGTTTCTCTTCAGGCGCCCTAGAACCGGTTTAGAGGATCCTTTGAGGGTCCAGCTTCAGAGGAGGTACTCTCCCAGCTCGGAATGATTCATCGTTAATCAATTAATAACCGATTGAAAATGTATTAACCCACAATCTGTTTACAGTTTTACCTGCAGTCACATGTAATACCATTTTATACCAAAAGAGGGCGTCCGTCAGATTTGCAACTCAGAAAAACTGCTGTTATTACGACTAAAGGAAGAAGCCATATGGAGCAAAGTGAGTCTGAAATGCAGCGGTCAGCAGAGGGAGCTGTCTGTGCACAAGACTCTGGCCCTGATCCCGTAGATGTGTTCATCTGGCTAAATAAAACCCACCAGGTCTTACACAGTGAGTAGAGTATTTTATGAGCTCACAACTCACTCCTGAACGTGCAGATAGATATTTTAATTTGCCTACAAAACAGAAGGTTTTATTTCACTTTAATACAGAACTTTATGTGGATTTTAAAAAGGAGTTTCATCTGGTCAGCCTTGTTAGAAACGGCAGTAGCGCCCGACGGTATTGTTTTGTTAGCAGCGCCGTGAAATAAGGACAGTCATACATTTAAAAGAGAGAGAGCCTTGATGTTTTATTAGTTCAAACTGATTGTATTTAATGAATTAATATTTAAAGTAACTACTGTGCTGCTATAATGGTTTCAATAAAACATAAACTGAGAAAAAGACGTTATTAATGATTCATCGATTAATTGATCGCTAAGATGTTCAACTATCGGTGAAGAAAAATGACACAAGAGGGACTTTAAGAGACGTAAGTCCTCGTTGATTGGTCCAGTGAAATATATTATTATTATAAAAGTTCATATCGACCTTTAACGTGGTGGTGGGGATGCCGACAGATGGTGAGGACTCATAGGCCCAGCATCTGGTCCACTATACGATCCTGTCCCACATCTGGTCAACTATATGATCCTGTCCCACATCTGGTCCACTATACGATCCTGTCCCACATCTGGTCAACTATATGATCCTGTCCCACATCTGGTCCACTATACGATCCTGTCCCACATCTGGTCCACTATACGATCCTGTCCCACATCTGGTCTACTCTATGATCCAGTTCTGTAAGAATCAGGAGAGAAGAAGGTTTCCTTACCGAGCACGTGCACCACCTTCCTCCTTCCCTTATCGTCTGCAGGCAGCGAGGTCACAGAGAGGGCCCACGTCAGGATGAAGACCACAGAAAACCTCTTCCCAAAGGCCACGTCCCGCAGCTGCTTTGAGGACTGAAGGAAGAACCCAAAAAGACTGTAGGCAGTATCGTTCAGAGAGGAAGGACAACATGAGGTCTCTGTTTCACCTGAAGTGTTAAAACCATCATCACACAGACGAGGAGAAACTGGACGGATCCATGCTCACACTACAAGATGTGACAATAATGACCCATCACAGACTACAGGACGTTACTAAGATTATAACGCCCCGCAGAGGAACAACCACATCACATGACCTCAGGTTAACGTCGCAGCTGGAGGTTAAATTTATGATTTTAATGTTTTGAGCAGAGAGGGAAAAACACTTTTAAACAGTTTGGGTGAAGAAATGTCTGAAGAGACGAGGACAACATGGATCGAGCTGTCAGATGTGTATCAGGTCACGTGCAGGTTGCGTCCTGCTGCCGGTCGCCATGACTACTGTCCACTTATCACTGTCCTCCCTCGCTCTTTCTCTCATGGTTATTGTAGTGATACCAGACTAAAATATCAAACATGTGATATAAATCGCGAACGTCCCTGACGATCTCCGAGCAGATCGAGGATGTTAAGACTGGATCTTTATACAACTCTAAAAAATAATCTGGTTCAGAGCGACCTCGAGTTTGGAACACCACTGTGATTATCGGGAATCGGTCTGATGATCCTGCAGTCTGAGCCAGGCTTAAAGACTTTATGACAGTTTCAACCTCAGAATCACAACTTTGAGTTCACTCAATGTAACTGATGTAACAGAGTTCATCCCATGCAGCTTGTGTAGAGTCCAGCCCCGCCCCCCTTTGCATGTTGCCTTCAAGTCCTGCTGAAAGCCCAAATGTTGGGTCTCTGTGAGCCGGACCGAGCGTAGCAGGAAACTGAATTATTCCAACGTCCTCATAAGATAAGGTTAGCAGCCTGTGCTGTGTTTGGTTTCAGAGCTCCTCTGTGCAGAGTGCCAGCTGCGGAGCTTACAGTTACAGCATGAAAGGAGGAGATAGACCTCACAGGATCCAGTCAAGACTTTAAGCTTGTTTGGAATGGCCAAGGACGAGAAAGTTTCACTCAGACAAAGAAATATATCCGGACCTGAACTTTAAAAGAACACAATATATGTTGTGTTTTCTGTTCATGTACATATAAGAAGGCAAAGAGACTAAATCACTTCTTGAATCTTCACTATTTGAACAGCCTCTAGGGCCCGTATTCACAAAGCCTCCTAAGTACTAAGAGTTTCTCCTAGTGAATAAATTCTAAGAACATTTTTAGAATCAGGACATTTTCTAGGAATTTCCCCTCAAAGTTAGGACTAGATCCTTGTAAAGATAAAAGATATTCACAAAGTGTCTTAGCCCTGAAGAGAGCTCCTAAGCTGTAAAACTGTTAGGAGGAGTGAGGAAGACTTTTAACAGGATGAAGAGTTTCTCAAGCTGAGGAGGAAACAGAGAAATGTTCTTCAAACACTGAATGAATATTATTTTTGACTCATAGTTAGGCCGAACAGACAGAAATGATTCATGCAGACATTTCAATCTCTCTCTGACTTTATTCAGTACAAAGTGAGACATGTTGAGTTTGTCTACATGTGGTTACCTCCACAGGTGAACCCAATCACTAATTAACTCTTCACCTGCTGATGTAACGATCATCATGTGAAGAAGCTACTGCACAAGTGAGCATGTGATTTCAAACATTTTGTAGGCTATATACTTATAAAGTATGTCTTACATATGATCACACAAATGCTAATATCATGTCTGACTAGATTCTATGTTTGACTTTTTTTCTCCATTTTGTTGGATTAAAGGAAGATTTAAAGGAACAATTTTTCACACTTAAATGTAGCAGAAAGCTACGAGCATCATAAAGATCGCTAGCATTAGCATGCTAACACAACAATGCAGGGCGAGTTTTTTTGGTTTCATGCTGGTGCTCAAGGGCGACATCTGCTGGATCAGAAAATTGCATATTCTTCTTTTAACCAATCACAGCTTCTGAAAAAATGTGTGGTACCTAGCAACGGGGTCAACCACGCCTCCTCACTAAGATAAAAGTTTCTGTCTCTTCCACGCTCAGAGTCGCTCTGAGAACGTTCCTAAATCACTCTTAAACTTAAAATCCTTGATAGGAATTTTTCAGCTAAGTTAGGAGCTCTCTGAGAGGATTCTCAGAATGTTTGTGAATAAGGACTCGCCTGGCCGTAAAACAAAGATCCTGGTTAACCCTTCTTGAGCGGGGTTCGCACTACAAGGTAATTGGGCTGATTTGGGCCTGATTCCCTCCTTCCGACCAAAGTCAGCAAAGGCCAGACTATCTGATGTTTCCAGATGTTCCTGAGGAGTGTTTAGAGGGATATTACCCTCCACGATCTGCTCGGACGAAGATGGGGGCCGCCGCGATTTCAGGGCAGGGAAAGCAAGGTGGGGAGAACATAGAGGACGGCTAGCCAATCAGGAAGCAAGCTGACATTAGAAAAGGAGGAGTAACTTGTTGATTAGTGGCAACAACGCGAGTGTCAAATGACATGTCAAAACAAACCACAATCCAACCGACGAGGACAGAAGCTGAACCGTAATGTTTACCGTAATGTTTACCATAATGTTTACCATAATGTTTACAGTAATGTTTACCGTAATGTTTACAATAATGTTTACCGTAATGTTTACAGTAGTGTTTACAGTAATGTTTAGCATAATGTTTAGCATAATGTTTACCATAATGTTTACAGTAATGTTTACAGTAATGTTTACCGTAATGTTTACAGTAATGTTTACAATAATGTTTACCATAATGTTTACAGTAATGTTTACCATAATGTTTACCGTAATGTTTACAACAATGTTTACAGTAATGTTTACCGTAATATTTACAGTGATGTTTATAGTAATGTTTACAACAATGTTTACAGTAATGTTTACCATAATGTTTACAGTAATGTTTACAGTAATGTTTACCGTAATGTTTACAGTAATGTTTACAATAATGTTTACAGTAATATTTACCGTAATGTTTACAATAATATTTACAGTCATGTTTACAGTAATGTTTACAATAATATTTACAATAATGTTTACTGTAATATATATAAGTTAGGAGCTCTCTGAGAGGATTCTCAGAATGTTTGTGAATAAGGACTCGCCTGGCCGTAAAACAAAGATCCTGGTTAACCCTCCTTGAGCGGGGTTCGCACTACAAGATAATCGGGCTGATTTGGGCCTGATTCCCTCCTTCCGACCAAAGTCAGCAAAGGCCAGACTATCTGATGTTTCCAGATGTTCCTGAGGAGTGTTTAGAGGGATATTACCCTCCACGATCTGCTCGGACGAAGATGGGGGCCGCCGCGATTTCAGGGCAGGGAAAGCAAGGTGGGGAGAACATAGAGGACGGCTAGCCAATCAGGAAGCAAGCTGACATTAGAAAAGGAGGAGTAACTTGTTGATTAGTGGCAACAACGCGAGTGTCAAATGACATGTCAAAACAAACCACAATCCAACCGACGAGGACAGAAGCTGAACCGTAATGTTTACCGTAATGTTTACCATAATGTTTACCATAATGTTTACAGTAATGTTTACCGTAATGTTTACAATAATGTTTACCGTAATGTTTACAGTAGTGTTTACAGTAATGTTTAGCATAATGTTTAGCATAATGTTTACCATAATGTTTACAGTAATGTTTAGCATAATGTTTACAGTAATGTTTACAATAATGTTTACTGTAATATTTACCGTAATGTTTAGCGTAATGTTTACAGTAATGTTTACAGTAATGTTTACCGTAATGTTTACAGTAATGTTTACCATAATGTTTACAGTAATGTTTACTGTAACATTTACCGTAATGTTTACAGTAATGTTTACAATAATGTTTACAGTAATGTTTACCGTAATGTTTATAGTAATGTTTACAATAATGTTTACAGTAATGTTTACCGTAATATTTACTGTAATGTTTACAGTAATGTTTACAATAATGTTTACTGTAATATTTACCGTAATGTTTACAATAATGTTTACAGTAATGTTTACCGTAATGTTTAGCGTAATGTTTACAGTAATGTTTACCGTAAAGTTTACCGTAATGTTTACAATAATGTTTACAGTAATGTTTACCGTAATGTTTAGCGTAATGTTTACAGTAATGTTTACCGTAAAGTTTACAGTAATATTTATAGTAATGTTTACAACAATGTTTACTGTAATGTTTACAGTAATGTTTACCATAATGTTTACAGTAATGTTTACAACAATGTTTACAGTAATGTTTACCGTAATGTTTACAGTAATGTTTATAGTAATGTTTACAACAATGTTTACAGTAATGTTTACCATAATGTTTACAGTAATGTTTACCGTAATGTTTACCGTAATGTTTACAACAATGTTTACAGTAATGTTTACCGTAATATTTACAGTAATGTTTATAGTAATGTTTACAACAATGTTTACAGTAATGTTTACCATAATGTTTACAGTAATGTTTACAGTAATGTTTACCGTAATGTTTACAGTAATGTTTACAATAATGTTTACCATAATGTTTACAGTAATGTTTACCATAATGTTTACCGTAATGTTTACAACAATGTTTACAGTAATGTTTACCGTAATATTTACAGTGATGTTTATAGTAATGTTTACAACAATGTTTACAGTAATGTTTACCATAATGTTTACAGTAATGTTTACAGTAATGTTTACCGTAATGTTTACAGTAATGTTTACAATAATGTTTACAGTAATATTTACCGTAATGTTTACAATAATATTTACAGTCATGTTTACAGTAATGTTTACAATAATATTTACAATAATGTTTACTGTAATATATATAAGTTAGGAGCTCTCTGAGAGGATTCTCAGAATGTTTGTGAATAAGGACTCGCCTGGCCGTAAAACAAAGATCCTGGTTAACCCTCCTTGAGCGGGGTTCGCACTACAAGATAATCGGGCTGATTTGGGCCTGATTCCCTCCTTCCGACCAAAGTCAGCAAAGGCCAGACTATCTGATGTTTCCAGATGTTCCTGAGGAGTGTTTAGAGGGATATTACCCTCCACGATCTGCTCGGACGAAGATGGGGGCCGCCGTGATTTCAGGGCAGGGAAAGCAAGGTGGGGAGAACATAGAGGACGGCTAGCCAATCAGGAAGCAAGCTGACATTAGAAAAGGAGGAGTAACTTGTTGATTAGTGGCAACAACGTGAGTGTCAAACGACATGTCAAAACAAACCACAATCCAACCGACGAGGACAGGAGATGAACCGTAATGTTTACCGTAATGTTTACCATAATGTTTACAGTAATGTTTACCGTAATGTTTACAATAATGTTTACGTAATGTTTACCGTAATGTTTACAGTAGTGTTTACAGTAATGTTTACAGTAATGTTTAGCATAATGTTTAGCATAATGTTTACAGTAATGTTTACCGTAATGTTTACAGTAATGTTTAGCGTAATGTTTAGCATAATGTTTACAGTAATGTTTACAGTAATGTTTAGCATAATGTTTACAGTAATGTTTACCGTAATGTTTACAGTAATGTTTAGCGTAATGTTTAGCATAATGTTTACAGTAATGTTTACAGTAATGTTTACTTTAATATTTACCGTAATGTTTACCGTAATGTTTACAATAATGTTTACAGTGATGTTTACAGTAATGTTTACCGTAATGTTTACCGTAATGTTTATAGTAATGTTTACAATGTTTACAGTAATGTTTACAGTAATGTTTACAGTAATATTTACCGTAATGTTTACAGTAATGTTTACAGTAATGTTTACAATAATGTTTACTGTAATATTTACCGTAATGTTTACAGTAATGTTTACAATAATGTTTACAGTAATGTTTACCGTAATATTTACCGTAAAGTTTACAGTAATATTTATAGTAATGTTTACAACAATGTTTACTGTAATGTTTACAGTAATGTTTACCATAATGTTTACAGTAATGTTTACAACAATGTGTACAGTAATGTTTAGCATAATGTTTAGCATAATGTTTACAGTAATGTTTACCGTAATGTTTACAGTAATGTTTAGCGTAATGTTTAGCATAATGTTTACAGTAATGTTTACAGTAATGTTTACTTTAATATTTACCGTAATGTTTACAGTAATGTTTACAATAATG
The DNA here is from genome assembly GCF_963584025.1 of Labrus mixtus. Lineage (NCBI taxonomy): Eukaryota > Metazoa > Chordata > Actinopteri > Labriformes > Labridae > Labrus > Labrus mixtus. The sequence continues at coordinate 3,907,156 of NC_083614.1, read as the reverse complement.
TTTACAGTGATGTTTACAGTAATGTTTACCGTAATGTTTACCGTAATGTTTATAGTAATGTTTACAATGTTTACAGTAATGTTTACAGTAATGTTTACAGTAATATTTACCGTAATGTTTACAGTAATGTTTACAGTAATGTTTACAATAATGTTTACTGTAATATTTACCGTAATGTTTACAGTAATGTTTACAATAATGTTTACAGTAATGTTTACCGTAAAGTTTACAGTAATATTTATAGTAATGTTTACAACAATGTTTACTGTAATGTTTACAGTAATATTTACCATAATGTTTACAGTAATGTTTACAACAATGTGTACAGTAATGTTTACCGTAATGTTTACAGTAATGTTTATAGTAATGTTTACAACAATGTTTACAGTAATGTTTACCATAATGTTTACAGTAATGTTTACCATAATGTTTACAGTAATATTTACAGTAATGTTTACAATAATGTTTACAGTAATGTTTACAGTAATGTTTACTGTAATGTTTACAGTAATGTTTAGCATAATGTTTACAGTAATGTTTACAGTCATGTTTAGCGTAATGTTTAGCGTAATGGATGTACAAGCTAACAGCTAGCCACATTTAGCTTGACCATCATGTTTGTTTCCTCTTCACTCTTGTTGCTGGTGATTGAATCTGTCAGTGTGTGGCGTGCTGAGTCAGCCGTCTTGTCCCTCGCCTCACACTGTCACGTTTTGTCGTTGTGTGTCGGTTCTCTCACACAAATCTTTTTGTGTGTACCCGGGCCTTACTCTGATCTCGTGCTGCTTATCTTCACGACTTCTTTCCAGCTTTTGAAGGAACAGCTGATCAGGAAACCACAGCTGTGTGTGTGTGTGTGTGTGTTTTCAGCCGCCATGTGACTCAAGTGATGCTGATGTTAATCCATGATAGATTACAGAGGAGGTAAAAACACCACATGCTCGTTTACAAAGGTTTTATCATTTGTTTCTGGAGATATTTAATATCAGCATCACTGTCTGCTAAAGGTCACCTTTTCCCACAAACAGTAACATTAGTGCTGCACAACGTAACATGTGAACAGGCCCCGATAAAGCAGAGCCACTAAAGCAGCTATGCAGAGAAAAGAACTATAAACAGCCTCCTGCATCATTTCCCTCAAGGTGAGTTCAATGAGCATCCCGGCAGCAGTCATGCAGCAGAAGGAAGTGCAGAGCGGAGCTGTGTGAACGGAGCACAGACGGTAACTTACCATGGCTGTAACACCAGGATCACAGCCCGGCTCAATCAGACGTGTCGCTGTGTGCCGTTTAACTTCTTAGCCAGGCTAAACGTTGCTCTGAAGCAGCAGCAGCAGCACTCGCCTCTCTCCCTCCCTCTCTGCTTCCAATCCCATCGCTGATCTCTCACACTGCAGGGGGAACCCACCGGTGTTTGTGGGACCTGCAGTCCTCAGATGACGCAGCACAGAAAAGGATGTGCAGACTGTGCAGCAGCAGTCCATCACAGCAGCGGTGACTGAACTCCTTTAAGTGTTCAAGAGTTAATCATTACAACCTTTATAAGGTCATCATGATGAACTATACTCGTAATAATCAGAGGGAAGCCTTCATTGGTTCAATAAACACAGACAGATTTCAGTTTGAAAGGTGGAATCTGTCGAATGTTCACACTAAAATATACTAATGAATTCAAAATGGAATAAACCCATGTTGTATTTGTTGTCGAGTATTTACATCATCTCAAATATTTCCAACAGTTCTGAAAGCCAGGGAAATCACTCATCCGCCATGACAGACACGACATGTTTATCGTTGCTATGGAAACACCAAATGCTACCATGGACTGTAAATATAAAAGAATAGAGCCTGAGTGCGTCGCCCGTCTGTTCCTGCAGGAGGCGCTGGAGTCCCATCGATGGCGGTCTCCATGCTGGAAATGCTGTCTCAGTCTAACTTTCAGTCAACCTAACTACAGGCTGAGAGCTGGAGCTGAGGCGGGTTTTAAACCTCCTGACAAACCGTTACACCACGCCCACCTGTCAATCAGGTCAGCTACACGCCTTATTGTGAATAAGTCTTATCCTTCATCAAATCAAAACTGATGAGTCATCAAAACATTCACCCCCCGTACAGTGTGTGTCGATCGAAACATGAGATAATCACACCTATTTGTTTTTTTGAACCAGGCTGTAAACATGTTAATCTCTGCTGTAAAAACAGACTTTTTAGAATGGGTGTGTATGTGACTTCCTGTGCTTCTGCAGCCAGCCTCTAGTGGACACTCAAGGAACTGCAGGATTTTAAACTTCAGAATTGTCTTCATTTTTCAAGGGAGGTTGCTGCTTGGATGTTACATCAAAGTTTACAGATGAGGACATGATTTTTCCTTGTGCAGTTCATCCCTTGACGCTGTGGAAAAAAGCTGCGGGAAAACTTTCATGAGTTTCTTTTGTTAATCGTTGTTCTTTCTGCCCTCCATCTGTTAACCAATGGGATGAACAGCATCTTTGAAATGTCTTCAATGAAGTGCATTAAAGGGCCCACATTATGCTTTTTCTGCTTTTATATGCCCTTTAGTGTGTTTTCCAAGTGTCCTGTGCGTGTTTAGGCACATCTATGTGCAAAAATTCAAAGTCCGCTTCTCCTATATCCTCCTGTTAGCTGTAGCATTAGCTGCATGTAACGCTCGGTTCCTACCCTCTCGATAAAAATTTGTCAGTGCGACGTCATTGTCAGTGTGATATCACTGATCTAAGCCCATTGGCTCGTTGTGGCAAGCCCTGCAGCTCATGTTGAAATTTCCGAGAAGCGTGCTGAGCAACTGACCAATAACGACAGAGCGGATCGGCAGACCAATCAGAGCAGACTTGGCCCACGTGGGGTCTAACAGTGGGGGCTCAACAGAGTGTAGCTGACGGACTCAGAGCGTAGAGGGAGCAAGGAGGAGCAGTACATGAAAACAGACACTTTTTTCGAACTTTAGCTATTGTGAGCATACAAAAGTAGGAACATAGATTAAATATATGAACCCCAAAAAGGGCATAATATGGGCTCTTTAACAACACTACAGTACGGCCTCCTGGTTCAGCCTCTGTTCTCTTTGGGAGCTTTATATGAAAGCACAGAAAGAAACATTGCGCTGGTGTTATTGCATATTTACTGCTGAGATTCAAGTTGACTAGTCAGGTCTTTAGAACGAGGAGGTGGACCTGTCATCTGCACTGCAGCTGCCTGAGTTACTGCAGTCCTGAGTAGCTTCAATGAGAGAGGACTCATCAGGTCCTCCCTGAACTGCAGACCTCTCTGCATGAGAGACGGAGCGAGGAGGAAGAGAAGGAAACATCCTGGGCTGTAGATGTGAGACTTTAGCTTTCAGACTTTATCCACCAACATAGAGCTGTCATGAGAATATTTTTTCAATTTCTAGACTTACTAAAAATATAATAATAGATCGGCCAACGCAGAGGAATTCAGAGTTCAGGTACTTCAGAGTGGAATAACCTCCCATCATGCAGCCGCTAGAACAAGTATCACCCCCCAGGCAACGCTCTTTAAATATTGATGTAGCAGTGAGGATCTTTAAAGATTACCTGATCGCCTGGGAGGGGGAACATCTTCTCAAATAAAATGCACAACAAATGAACCGACAACGACCACAGGCTAGAGATCAGCAGTGATTCAGGGGGCCTGCTGTCGGAGAGGTTTTAGAGCCCAGTTTGCAAAGTGAGATGAAGAAAAGAAAACCATTTAGTGTTTGTGCGTTGGTGCATAAAAGAGTCCTTTGCAGACGTGTTTTACTCTTCACTCTGTCCTTGGAGAGGCATGGACGAGCAGAGGTGGTTATGCCAGCAAAAAAATCAATACAGCTATTTGTGTAGCGTTCCCCTGCCAGCTGAGGTCTGCAGACATGGACTGTTACACATTTCTACTTCAACATGAATGTGCAACTAAACGACGGGATGAGTCAGTGAAATGAGACTCACTCATGTCTGAAACTCTGCTACAGAGAATCATTCTTCAGAACAGAGACCTGGTATTTGATCTGATAAAGATCTAGCTTTACTACAATGTAAGCGACACCTGCAAGGTAGAAAAAGCCAGGACACTGGAGCTGCTCTGATTTCACACCTGACAGGCGTCATCCTCCACAGTTATCTGACCCATCTCCTCCCTTTAACGCTCTATTTAGGCTGCCAGATTCTCTCTGCTCTGTCATTCCCCCTCCGATGCCCTGCACCTGTACCAGGCTCACACTGTTAACCACGCCCCCCTCCCCCAGCTCCCACCTGGCTCCGACTATAGGGGGGTCTATGAATCATGTGAAATGAATCTGTGAGGAGTGATGATGTTGGAGCCTATAGACACAAAACACAAAGAATGTTCTTCAGCTGAAACAAAGATTTCAAACCCTAACAGTATGAGCGGTCTGACTGGAGTCTAGTTGACTGAACGATAAGCTAAATGCTACATGTAGCATTGATAGAAAGACAGACATTCTCATTATAGCGTTGTGTAGAGGACTCTGTTGCACTTCCACGTCGTTCTTTTTATGTCACGTCATACCTCAGGAGACCCCCCCTCAGGAGGGGTTCATTTTTCACAAGCTATAAAAAAGGTAGTGGTCATTAGCTATTCATCAAACACACTTCAATTCATCCTGATGCTCCTATTTGACCACCAAGAATTGAGCAGACCAGCAGAGTGTTTGAACATGAATGACTGTAAATGCTGCAGGTGTCAGATAACGTTTGTTTACATTCTCATGCACGCTGTTAAAAGAGAGAGACCTGTTAACACGAGATGAGCAAACAGATACCACTCAGTCCACTCCAGTACGAGCCAAACGTTCCTCCAAGCTGCTTTAAGGAGGAGTTTGTGTTCAACGGACTGAGACTGCAAACCATCAGAATGACCTGACAAAGTAGAAGGAAACTCTTGTTCACAAATGGAGGTCGGTGCTCGTCCCTCCCAGAGAGCGGGAGACTAACCCACTACTGAGAGAGAGACCCTCAGCATGGTTAAACCTGACCGATTTAAAGGCTTTCTATGTGATTTTTCACACTTAAATATAATATAAATCAAGTATATCCTCTGAAAATAACTCTGTGAGTCATGACTGTCTACAATGGGTGTAACACCCGAGTCCCACTGTCTGTGATGTTTTCAGAGTTTTCAGAGTCCTATCTTCAGTTTGTTTACATCGCCTGGACGGCCGGCTGACTCCTCCCCTCACGTATAAAAGTTGTTTAATTGAGGGACTAGAGAAAAGAAGAATAACATACTGTACTCACTGCTTAACTGTGTTTCTAGATCACGCTCATTTCAGGTAAATTTACATGCAGTGTGAAGATACGAGCATAATAAAGATCGCTAGCATTAGCATGCTAACACAACAATGCAGCGCGAGTTGTTTTGGTTTCATGCTGGTGCTCAAGGGCGACATCTGCTGGATCAAAAAATCGCATATAAAGACTTTAAAGGAGAATAACGCCTCTCATGTTTTTGTAGTGATGTTCATATTGTATTTTAAATGTGATCACACTTTGGATGGGATGTTACATCAGAGATCCAGTTCTTATTCCTTCCTTTACTGAAAGCATCGACTCAAACGACCCCCTCACTGTTAACCGGCTCCTCTCTCTTCTCTGCAGTGTGAACTGTTGAGATGTGTTTTTTTTCTCCTCAGCTCTGTGGTTTCAAAGTCACAGCCGAGCAGACATCTGCAGCAGAGCTCCCCCCCTGCGACTGCCATGGTGGGATTACAGAGCTGTTTGCAGTAACCACGTTTGATTTAAAGTCTCTGTCACACACACAGAATGCACCGCTACAGTATGTGGAAGCAGGGGCGACGCCACACTTCATCATGGGGGGGATTCAATTAGTCTGCCTTCTTGTGTCTGTTGGCCTGTTGCTCAGCAGTAAGAGAGGTAATTACTGAATGGACGAGAGAGAGAGAGAGGAATTTCTGTATAGAAAACAGCCTGCTCATACACATGACTGCATATCCTCCTTTATATGACTGAACAGAGTTGGCAGAAGACTTCTCATATTGTCAGATACTTTACTATCCTTTGACAGGCGCACTGAAAGTCCTCGCAGCAACCGACAATAGTCGTCTTCTAATTGAGTGTAGAAGCCTCTTACAGCTGCCCACTCATCATTTCATTCTGTTTGTTTATGCAAAGAGAAAAACTTCATTTGGAGAGAATAAGACGACGTGAGCTGTGGCAGACTCTGTGGCTCGCTGCCCACACAGAGAGCGAGCACGCCGCTGCATCACTCAGCACGGGGGGACACAAAGAAAAACACAAAGAGAATCAGACGCCATGAAACGCTCAGCTTCTGAAGATCAGTCAGGACGAGGGTAGCAGAGGCTTGTTTTGTTTCACTGCTTTAAAACCCCACAAAGGAAAGCTGTCGCTCTCTAACGGAGAGAGAGGGCGCCGGCAGCAGACGGCGGGCGCTGCGTGTTCTTCACAGTGACAGGATGATAGCAGCTGCTGTTGAAGACATATTACACATTACACCTTCTGCAGCACACTTCCTCTCCACTCTGCTCTCAGTAATGATCTGTTGTGGCACCAAGGTGTCGAGGGAGATTTGGGATCCACGCTTTGCCGGATCAGGTCTACCTGGAACTGACACCTGAACCACGTGTAGGGGTCGCCATCCTGACAGCTGTTACAGTTTTATAACACAATGAGACATCTACGATATGAATAATGTCAGCTCATAAACAATCTGCAGGATAAAATATGCTGTGTTTCAAAAACCTGACACAACCCTCCTGACCCGGATGTGTTGATGTTCAGGTGTCTGACTTCCTGTCCTGCTCGATCTGCTCTGTGGTGAAGCGATGCTCTGTGCTTTGACATCCTGCAGAAACAGAAGCCTTGTGTATCTGCTACGGATCACCCGTCAGGTCAATTTGCCCTGTACAACATCAGGAAGATCAGCTCCTGGAACAGGCTTTTGTTAGCTATGACCACTAACTGTCAGGTCGTCCTACATGCTCTATCACACCCCTGCAGATGATCAGAAACGCAGCAGCCGCTCGTATCAAATTTAAAACTCTGCTGCCCGCTTACAAAACAGCCACAGAAACATCTCCTCCTTACCTAAACTCTCTGATCCAGGTCTACACTCCCTCCCGCCCACTACGCTCTGCCAATGAAAGGCGTCTGATCCAAACTTCACAACAGGGTCCGAAGTCTCTGACTAGACTCTTCTCCTCTGTCGCCCCCCGGTGGTGGAATGAACTTCCAAACTCCATTTGAACTGCAGAGTCGCTCTGCACCTTTAAGAAAAAGCTGAAGACCCAGCTCTTTATGAACACCTACGACCTTCATGATGATGATGATGATGATGATGATGATGATGATGATGTTGATGGTGGTGATGATGATGATGTCAGCACCTGTGCTCTGCCTCTGGTCAGTTCCTGTCAGCACCTCTGGTTACTTCTGATGTTTAAGCTTTAAGCTGTTTGTTTGCACTTCCTGTCGATGTTTCCTCCTCTCTAGATCTTTGCTTCTGTTATTCTGGCTCTCTGATGTTCGTCACTTTGGATAAAGTGTTTGATGGTAGTTTTCAGGCCTTACCACAAAAGCAAAGCTCACAAGTGTAGGAGAGATATTAAATCAGTCTAAAGCCCACAGTCCTGACAGAACACGGTTCCATTTAGCATGCATCATAAGCTTATTGTACCCGGCTTTAAAAAGACAACAAGTCATCAAACTGAATAAACATGAGATGCACAACCTTTGACCTTCTGTCCAATTCATTATGTAACCACTCATTAGGAATTCATTCAGGAAGAAGATGCAGCCGACAGTCACAGCAGTCAAAAAGGAACGTCAGCAATAAATTAGCGTGACAGACGAAGTCACTAAAGGACAAATCTTCATGCTACTTATTTATTTCATATATTTATATTTCATCCATAACAATGATTTTCTGTAGACTCTTTACAAAGAGGGCAGCTCTAGACCTTTAAGTATCTACAAAGTGGAAAAATTAAAGTATATCTGTACACTCATCAGATGATGCAGCTAAAACATTTACAGCTCAGCTACTGTGTCCCCTCATGGTCACAGGCAAGTCCATCTGTGACAAAACCCCTAGAGAGGTTATACAATTGTGCACTAACAATCAGCCCATTAGGTCTCACCATTGTTATGTCATGAAAAACCTAAACATGCTAAGTTCCAACAACTACATTATATTTGCAATATAAGTGTTTGCATGGCCAGGCCCCTCTGGGGCATGGTGCGACCCCTACCATACCATACCGAAGGACCTGCTTTGGCCAGACGACCTTTGCTGTAAAGGGAGCTAACTCGTGGATAATAGTTCCTCCCAAACTTAAGACAAACCAGAGTTGCCAATATTTTAAGATGAAATTGAAAAACTTCCTTTAGAATAACCAATAGCTTACCTTTCGTTACGCAGCAGGTCCTGTTAGCATAATAAACTAGCCTACCTGTAGTTACACAGCAGGTCCTGTTAGCATGATAAACTAGCCTACCTCTCGTTACGCAGCAGGTCCTTTTAGCATGATAAACTAGCCTACCTCTCGTTACGCAGCAGGTCCTTTTAGCATGATAAACTAGCCTACCTCTCGTTACGCAGCAGGTCCTTTTAGCATGATAAACTAGCCTACCTTTCGTTACGCAGCAGGTCCTGTTAGCATAATAAACTAGCCTACCTGTAGTTACACAGCAGGTCCTGTTAGCATGATAAACTAGCCTACCTATAGTTACGCAGCAGGTCCTGTTAGCATAATAAACTAGCCTACCTGTAGTTACACAGCAGGTCCTGATAGCATGATAAATTAGCCTACCTCTCGTTACGCAGCAGGTCCTTTTAGCATGATAAACTAGCCTACCTCTCGTTACGCAACAGGTCCTTTTAGCATGATAAACTAGCCTACCTCTCATTACGCAGCAGGTCCTGTTAGCATGATAAACTAGCCTACATGTAGTTACGCAGCAGGTCCTGTTAGCATGATAAGCTAGCCTACCTGACGTTACACAGCAGATCCTGTTAGCAAGATAAGCTAGCCTACCTGACGTTACACAGCAGGTCCTGTTAGCAAGATAAGCTAGCCTACCTGACGTTACACAGCAGGTCCTGTTAGCATGATAAGCTAGCCTACCTGACGTTACACAGCAGGTCCTGTTAGCATGATAAGCTAGCCTACCTGACGTTACACAGCAGGTCCTGTTAGGAAGATAAGCTAGCCTACCTGACGTAACAAAGCAGGTCCTGTTAGCATGATAAGCTAGCCTACCTTACGTAACAAAGCAGGTCCTGTTAGCATGATAAGCTAGCCTACCTGACGTTACACAGCAGGTCCTGTTAGCAACAGCCGCAACGAGAGATTGGTTGACACATGAACGACAAATTGTTGACCTTTGACCAGTGGTGCATTAATGTTTTTCTATTGGTTGAAACAGCAGTAGCATCAGCGACAACATCGATGGACATAATTACAGGGACTGTTCAAAACGATAGATATTTGTGGGGACACAGAGCTTGAAAACAGGATGGTCCCGGTCAAATCATGACGTATGGTCACCCTAGTTTTGAGGTCAATCGTAAAGTAACACAGTTCAGGTCATGCTAAACCTTCTACTGCTTCAGTCTTCCATCGGTCTCATGTAAACACAAACTGGAGAAAATCTGCCTCTTGTTTTCTATCACTGTTTTGTTTTGCAAACGTTTGGAGCAGGTTACATAAAGATCTGTTTGGAGCTTCTCACACTGATTTGTGCCTCCATCTGTGTTCACACATGTCAGCACAGAAAGCTGCCAGGTTCTCCTGGTTTTAAAGCAAAGACGATGTTCCGCAGTGTGTTCATGACGTTGTTGTAGCTCCTCCGTCTGTTATCATGGGCTGTGGGGTTTGTTCAGGTACGTTCAGTTCTGTATGCCAGGAAGTAAAGCCAGTCACTGCTGCCAAGAAAACTCAACCTAGAAATGAGTGTCTGCACATATATAAATATACATATATATATATATATATATATATATATATATATATATATATGTATATTTGTTTTCTAGTCTTCTGACTCCTCAGAGCTCTTTTACACTGCAGGTCCACCTACACATTCACATACTGATGGTAGAGGCTGCTGAGTAAAGAGTCCATCAGTATTAACTCATCCATTCATACACATTCACACGCTGATGGTAGAGGCTGCTGAGTAAAGAGTCCATCAGTATTAACTCATCCACTCATACACATTCACACGCTGATGGTAGAGGCTGCTGAGTAGAGTCCATCGGTATTAACTCATCCACTCATACACATTCACACACTGATGGTAGAGGCTGCTGAGTAAAGAGTCCATCGGTATTAACTCATCCACTCATACACATTCACACACTGATGGTAGAGGCTGCTGTGTAAAGAGTCCATCAGTATTAACTCATCCACTCATACACATTCACACACTGATGGTAGAGGCTGCTGAGTAAAGAGTCCATCAGTATTAACTCATCCATTCATACCCATTCACACACTGATGGTAGAGGCTGCTGAGTAAAGAGTCCATCAGTATTAACTCATCCACTCATACACATTCACACGCTGATGGTAGAGGCTGCTGAGTAGAGTCCATCGGTATTAACTCATCCACTCATACACATTCACACACTGATGGTAGAGGCTGCTGAGTAAAGAGACCATCGGTATTAACTCATCCACTCATACACATTCACACACTGATGGTAGAGGCTGCTGAGTAAAGAGTCCATCGGTATTAACTCATCCACTCATACACATTCACACACTGATGGTAGAGGCTGCTGTGTAAAGAGTCCATCAGTATTAACTCATCCACTCATACACATTCACACACTGATGGTAGAGGCTGCTGAGTAAAGAGTCCATCAGTATTAACTCATCCATTCATACACATTCACACACTGATGGTAGAGGCTGCTGAGTAAAGAGTCCATCAGTATTAACTCATCCACTCATACACATTCACACGCTGATGGTAGAGGCTGCTGAGTAGAGTCCATCGGTATTAACTCATCCACTCATACACATTCACACACTGATGGTAGAGGCTGCTGAGTAAAGAGACCATCGGTATTAACTCATCCACTCATACACATTCACACACTGATGGTAGAGGCTGCTGTGAAACCCCCTCCCTTCAGGTTGAGACGACCGACTCTACCAACTGAGCCACAGCCGCCCCCATCTACAAAGCCAGTAGTGACCACATGTGACTGAATAAATGATCACTTTCATTTGCCTACGTGAGTATCTAACCATCCCATCCCTTTAAGATCTTTCTCTAAGAGCCAACGAGCTCAAAGTCTCAGTCATGAGATTCATCCTCTGGGCACCTTGAAAGTCTGCACATGCTTTATTGAAATCCAAGACATCGTTTTTTATTTCAGTCTGGGTTAAAAACAGGGCTGGATCAACAAATCGTATGACTCACATGTAATGCCTTCATTTTGAGCCAGTCCACAAGCATGGCAACAACATTACACAGATTTTTCACTGAATGCATGACTTAAGGAAACAAACATTTTAAAAGTGCTAAACCCAAAGACCCTCAGCAAAATAACTTTGTGTTTTGGCATTTAGAAATATGGCAGCATGTCATAAGTCGTCAGATTCCCTCTAAAGGTCGGAGAAGATGAAGAAGGATTACTTGTCTTTGTACTTGGTGTCTTTCTCCTCGCTGTTTGGCAAACCTGTCTGCCCCGGGAAGGGGGCGATCTTCAGGAAGAAATATTGGTTACTGTGAACTCGACAGGCCACCAGGATGGGAGTGGCAGTGTAGAGCAGGTTGAACACCAGCACAGACCAGAAAGTCTCGCTCGGGATACGATATGGAGCGGTGGTACGAGGGTGGAGGGACCCTCCAATGTGGGCCCACTGGCACTGCAGGGAGATACAGAGAAGCAGGCAGGAATGAGTCAGTGTTTTAATCACAATTATTGTATATGTCACCTGTCAGCATCCATTCTTTCACTGTCTGTTTTTCAGAGTTTAAGGTGTTTCTGACTGGAGGGACGATGGAGCGATTCCAAACTCTTATGATGGTCCTGGCCTGGTACTGTTGTTGTTGTTTTGTGTTTCAGGATTTGGCGTCATCTGGTGGTTGGTGTTGGCATGCCTGCTGGTTGTTGGGAGACCCGCCCACCTACCTGGTGATTGCAGATAGGCTTCACCTGAGTGGCAGGGCATATAAGCCGGGCGGCCACAGCTTTTTGGCTCTCTTCCTCTGGACAGCCTTGACTAATTACCTTCTGCCATTGTATTTTTGTGTTGTTTTGGAATGAACTAGACCTCAGAAGCACGTTGACTGTGTGGACCTCCATTGAATGTTAGGGCCTACACAAGCTGCTCATAACACTCTTGATGATGATCTGTTGAGATGCATCAGTCTGTTATACTTTTACACTCAGCTGGCTATAGCCAGGTAATTCTCCCCAAATACTGTATAATCAAGCTGAACTTGCAACTTGAGGGCCCCCTAGTGGCTGCAAGGGGCCTCACGCATCCCCATAGTCTGCGTATAGCTAGAACGTTCTCTGCCGTTTGGATATATATACTCAGAATAATAGCAGATGATTTGATACCTTGTCGCTTCTTTCACAGACACTAGAGAGGGGTCACCTTAGAGTTACCTTTGGTCTCTCTTCCCGGTCATGAATCTACTTCCAGAAACATTTCCTTAAAGGATAAGATGAAGCAGTCCAGAAGAGAAACCTGCAATCTCTTAAAATCAGCTAAATGATTATATATTCAACGTTCCCCTCGTGGTTCCGTGTTCCTTTCTTTCTGTCAGATAAATCAGGGAGAGACTACAGCTGGTTTATTTATCACACAAAATGTTCTTCAGGTAAGTGCTCCAGGTTACAATAAGAAGGATGAAGCCCTGTTTGTTCTGAACTCAAACTGCTGATGAGAGCTAGAATCACTCAGAGACAGAAAATCATTTCATTCACTGCCCCCCCGTCAGGGCCCCCCGTGTCTTCACACCGTGTCTTCACAGACCCCCCATGTCTTCATGACCCCCCCATCCCTGTCAGAATTCAGATTAAACTTCTTCTCGTTTGGTGTTTTCAGACTGAACTGATCTGGAGACTATTTGAAAAAGGAACTACCCACTAGAGAGTTCCCTGAGAACTACAAACCATGGGGACTTTTTTTTCTGTCGCCATGGTGACAGCTGATATGAACCTTAGAGCGACGTAAGCCGGCCGACAGTTGCTAGAGCAACGTCACGAACGCAACATAACTGACAATATGGAGAACGCCGTGGCGGGAGCTGTGTGTGGTTGAGTTTATGAATATTACTGAGTTTGAATGGCAGGAAATACTCTCAAAGATTTTTATATTCTGCTTTGAAGAGTCCAAACCAGGTTGTATTTCCTCCGTCGCATAAACATTCAATAATGCCTGGACTCATAGTACCTGTGGAGTAGAATCATTGAAGAGAGGGAGGGTTCCAACAGTTCAACAATGAAAAAGTTCCTGCAGTTCGAAAACGCTTCTGGTCTAGCTTTGTATGCTCCTGTTTACATCACTGAGCTCCTGAAGGAATACAACCCTGGCAGGACCCTGAGGTCCTCTGATCAGGGTCTGCTGGTTGTTCCTAACAGAAAGATTCAAACTAGAGGAAAGCAGCTAAAGACCCCTCTGTTCAGACTCTGTTTGATCTGTCTGTGTTTCATTTCATTTAACTGTCTTTTTTTTACTGTGAAGCACAGTAATGTGCTGAATAATTATACTTTACTCTTTAACTTGTTTACTTTATGCAACAACAGGTTCACTTATTGACTGTTAGCCTTCATTACCTGGATCATGGCTCCAGCGAAGAACATGGTCCAGTCCGACATCCATGTGCACCCAGGCTTGAGGAGACCGTAAGCAAAGGCACCCAACAGAGGCAGTCCATAGAAAAACAAGTGCAGCATCTACGGAGACAAATGCAACAGCAGTTTAGTCTAAAGTACTGTTTCATATGAATATAGGGTTAATATGTAACTCTGACCCTTAGTGTTTAAAATGGGTACTGCAGTCTAAATTCTAAACATTGTAGAGAGCTGTCTCCCCCCCTCCTCTCTAGAGTGGATGCTCACACAGGTCACCATGTGGTGGACTCTGAAGCTTCAGTGTTTATCCAGCTCTGCATGGGTCTGTAAACCTTTCTGTGTTCTAACCTCTCTCCATTTTTCAAAATCATCTCCAATATTGATCCTAGTTTGAGCACGTTTCTGCTCGTGGAGCTTATTAGAAACATGCAGAGGCTTTTTAGGTCGGGTACAATCACTTCTATCTGAACCACTTCTCTTGACCACTTCCATCGCTGCAACACCTGTTGCTTTGACCTGATAACTGCTCTCATATCTGGCAAACCGAGGGGCGTCCAAAACGGCTGTGTAGGGGGGTCGCCTTAAAAGCACCTACCTTCTCTGGTCCAAACAAATCCAGAGCATTCAGGAGCAGAATCTAAAGTTAGAAGGAGGACATACTGGCTGCTGCATTGTTGTCAGAGAAGACAGCTCTTCAACATAGCATGTTTCCTTAATGTCTGATCATATAGTAAGGTACCTTTATTATTTCACTCACTACACATCTCACTGATTGGATCTGTTGAATATTTTCATTGGAGAAGTGACAGTGTTGCCCTCTTCTATTGGTGAGTTCTAGTGAATGTTCAGTAAACAGGCATTGTGGATCCACAGCAACGCAAAGAAAGACTTCCCCTCCATCACTGTCAGTCAGTGTTTGTGTTGGCCCCTGACCAACATCATTAATGCAGTACATCTTTAACCTACTCTGCATACTGCACTTCCTCTACTTGCACTCTAAAGCAGGAGAGCGCTGCTTTAAAATATGTCGATACAAATACTCTCAGAAGAATCGAAGTTGATACTGGTGGACACTCGAGGAACTGCAGGATCTAAAACTTCAGCATTGGCTTCCTCTTCAAACTAGAGGAAAGCAGTAGCCGCCCACTGCTACTGTGGGCAGCAGTAGCTCAGTCTGTAGGGACTTGGGTTGGGAATCGGAAGGTCGCCGGTTCAAGTCCCGGCACGGACCAAGTCCGGAAATTGGTCTGGTAGCTGGAGAGGTGCCAGGCCACCTCCTGAGCACCACCAAGGTGCCCCCAAGCAAGGCACCCAACCCCCCCCCCCCACAAGCCCAGGAGCACCCGCCGTGGGCAGCCCCCCCACCCCGAGACCCCTCCACCAGCGCATGTCCACAGGATCCTGTTTGTGCATGTGTGTGTATTTCAGTTCATGTTTGTGTAGCATGTTTACTAGACAGAGTGTAAAAAACAAATTTCCCCTCACGGGATCAATAAAGTATAAATTCTTCTTCTTCTTCTTCTCTTTCCACACTGGAGGTTGCTGCTTGAGTTATATACAGTCAGATTAAAACAACTTTACTCTACATTCTCTTTCTTGTTGTGTATGTTTGAGATTTATCAAGGCAGATTCATGTGCAACTAGCAGTGCATCGTTTTAACATTTCTGTCTGATATATTGTTTATTTAACTCTTTACTCTGTGCTATGGAGGGAACACAGTGCAACCATTAATTCTGAAGTGTGATGAAGTTGAATGAGCTCTCCCAAAGTCTTGGTTTCTCGTATTTGATCCTCAGTGCAGAACTGGAGTTCTCAGCCCAGACGATTACAGCGGCGGTCTCGACCTTCAGCTCAAAATGTTTGGTGCATGAAAGCCCACTCTCTCCCTCTTTATAGAAATCCTCAAATTAAACCACTGAACACTTCCTTTTCATTTGCCTCTGAGTTCTACATGAATTCTAATGAGTTCAACCCAAGGGCCTGAAAGCCAATCATGTACGCCCTTCAGTCTTTTGTTGAAACGTCTTTTTTAGTGCTGCCGTGGTAATCCTACACTTATCATTCATCAGCATCACTGAATAAAGAGGTCAGTCTCTGCAGGAACAGTTTGACCCTGTGCAAAGAAACCGAACCCTGTTTCCCTCATTTACACCCACACACATGCACACAAGAAGTCCTGATGCCACACACACACAGGCTCGCTGAGACATACTTTCACATGCTGCACACACACACATCCTGCTCCCACCCAGAGAGCTGCTGGAGGAGGGGGGGCTTTGGTAGAGGGATTAGCTTATCAAGTTCTCAGCATGCGGTGCATCTGTCTGATCAATGACTTGCAATTGTGCCTCGACTTCAGCCCCAACAAGGTCTTTGGATAACCTATCGACAAAGCTGTGTACTCCCAACAAAACAACAAAAACCCTCAGACGTGTAGGGTCGCAGTGAGAAAATAAAAGGAGATGAGACGCGCCGCACGCCACAGTAATCATCTCTTTTCCATCTTACACAAAGGAAAAAAAGGGAGACAGGGACACTCTGCCTCTCAACCCCTCGCTCATTGTTGCTGTAATGATGAAAAATGTCTGTGTAATCTACAGGCAGAGAGAGTGGAGGCGATGAGGGCAAGCTTCCAGCACTCTCCGAGTGATGTCCATGAGAGCAGGGCTCCATTATGTGGCTGGTTATTTTCAAATGAAGCTTCAAACTGCAGACACACGGGCTGAGTATGGAGACACAAAAGAGGAAAAGAGAATCACTCACCATGACTCTGGGGTAGCCCACAGGATCCTTCAGGTAGGGCTCAAAGTGCTTTAGGTAGACCGAGCAGGCCTCCAGTGGAGAGTCCAGAGCCACCTGTGCAGAAGAAGAGGAAAATCATAAGCTGTTCTCACTCCTGAAGATATCTAGATGATTTCATGATATATGATATTCTCCTGATCTGGTTGTTCATGTATGCACCTAACTTTCAGTCAACCTAACGACAGGCTGAGAGCTGGAGCTGAGGCGGGTTTTAAACCTCCTGACAAACCGTTACACCACGCCCACCTGTCAATCAGGTCAGCTACACGCCTTATTGTGAATAACTCTTATCCTTCATCAAATCAAAACTGATGAGTCATCAAAACATTCACCCCCCGTACAGTGTGTGCCGATCGAGACACGAGATAATCACACCTATTTGTTTTTTTGAACCAGGCTGTAAACATGTTAATCTCTGCTGTAAAAACAGACTTTTTAGAATGGGTGTGTATGTGACTTCCT
Organism: Labrus mixtus; assembly: GCF_963584025.1. Classification (NCBI taxonomy): domain Eukaryota; kingdom Metazoa; phylum Chordata; class Actinopteri; order Labriformes; family Labridae; genus Labrus; species Labrus mixtus. The sequence continues at coordinate 3,890,056 of NC_083614.1, read as the reverse complement.
GTGCTTCTGCAGCCAGCCTCTAGTGGACACTCCAGGAACTGCAGGATTTTCACACTTCAACATCAGGTTCATTTTTCAACACCGGAGGTTGCTGCTTGGTTTCCATGTGAATTGTGCAGCTGAAATAACTCAGCCCTCTCTGTGGATGACATGAGGTCACTCACCAGGCCTCTGAGGACGGTGAAGGCCATGGCGGCGAAGAGCAGCAGCAGCAGGATCATATCCTTCGGACGCCAGATCAGCTTCATGGTCTGAGCGTGCATGGCCTGTTGGGAGAGGTCAACATGAACACAAAGCAGCTGGTTAGTCGAGGTCTTTGGTTTCATTAGAGCTGTGTTGGATGGTACGACTGGGTTTGTTCTCTGTGATAATAAAGATATAGATAGAGCCGCAGACTGCACATTCATGCAACCAAACAAACGTGTGTTTCAAAGAGCAACTCATCAACAGAAAGAGCGACACATGGCCGACCTCGACAGCTCTCAGGTTCTGGATAATTTTCTTTTTTGCAACATTGTGTTTATTGGGCAATCCAGACATAGTTCATTTATCCAGACATAGTTCATTTCTTACATCATTATTCTTTTTTTTTTCTTTTTTTATAATGTTATACAAAACAATAATAGAATGCAGAAGAAGAAAACTAAATTGTTATAATAATATCTTAGTTTGCCCTTTTTGGGGGGGAATGGAGAAAAATAAAACAACAAAAAACAAGCAACCCACATAAAAAAAAAACCCAGACACACAAACCCAAAACAAAACAGACCAAAACAAAAAAGTGACACACACATCACCAATGACATAACCATGATTTAATTTCAGTTTCTGGATCATTTTCAACCAGCTCACACTAAATCCATTCCAGGGTGGACTGTTCATGCGTCAGACTTACGTTATATCCACCGATTAGCGGTCTGTCCTTGGGCCGGCTGAATATTGTAATGGCGCCGATTATAGGCATCAAAAGGAAGAGGAAGTTGATCCAGAAGGCTGGACGAATCTCTGACGCATATTTACCTGAGATAAAGAGAGAGAGAGACTTTCATCTTTTTTGTGTCACAGTCACAGTGAACATGTTGACGTGAGTGGATGATTAATCTGCACGCCAGGCAGAGACGTGCAGCACGGGGGAGTCTATCACAACACAAGAGAGAGAGAACAACACATCGCCTGGAGAGAAGTTTGATCTCATGACACTTATGTATTCAGTTTGAAAAGACAACAACAGATGCTGCATGTCGGTTTGCTGCTTTGTTCTCTGGGCTGTGGCGGCAAGAGAGGCGTGGGCTGATCTGTGACACTGATGCTACACGGCGGTGCAGATGTTCACTTCATTACAGCTCGTGGTTACAGGGACGGGAACAGAAGATGAGGCTCACCTGCAACTATCCCAGTGATGAACACGCTCATGTTGGCCGACAGAGACCCCGCCCAAAACAAGCCGATGGTTCGGTACGCCTTCCTGGGAGAGACACCAAAAGAGACTCTGCTTTATACAGGTGTAGAGACAGCAGGTAGGACACTTCTCACACATTCATCATAAACATTATGTGTATTTAAAAACCAGCCCAATGTCTCCCCGGGGTACGCTAGAGCGTTTAAAATAAGGATTTACTTTGCATGCTCACCCCTCGCCCCAGGGCAGCGCTCGCTCTGAACTCATGAACTCACTGGCTGCACTTTATGACTCAGTCTCTCTAGAGGACCTCTGCTAAAAATATTCTTTTATTCAGGCTTTGAGATGAGTTCACCCTCTGAGCTTCAGTGGTGAAACCTGTTACTTCCAGAGACATGAGAGGCCTGAGGCTGCGACGAGCTGGAGGAATCACGATGTGGATGTTTAGATGTGTTACTGCTACACTCAGTGAAACCTAAACACAGCCTCCACAGCCTCGTGCAGTGACAAGCTGTTAGACGAGCGACAAGTGTAAATGTTAAAGTTTGGAGGTAAAAGTTAAAGGAAGAATGTGAGACTTTTTGATCCAGTAGATGTCGCCCTTTAGCCCCATCATGAAACCAAAACAAACTGCAGTTTAGCCACACCTCCTCCATACACACAAAATCTTTATATCATGAGATTGAAGCTTGTAACCATGACAACCAGATACCCCAATACTCTTGACAATAAAACATTTAAAATGGCAAAGGTACGAGACTGTTTACATATTTTTTCTTCCAGAGTCAAAGAACTACCCATCCCAGAATGCATTGAGAATAATCCCTCTTCTTCTTAAACGTAAATTTAGTCGGTGTTAAAGTGTTCATACTGTTAATATAAGTGTTGTTCTATGTTGCAGTTTGTGTTGTTGAATATATAAATCACATTCACTGCAGCAGAACGAGGTTATTAGCATATTTACTGTTAGCTAACTAACTAGCTAGAATGCAAGCCAAACTAGCAATTTGCATACGGCGCAGAGGGGCGGGAAACATTGCCATGGTAACAGCGACCTCCACCAATCAGAGAAGTCGCCGTGACACTGTGATCGTGGGTAGTGTAGTTCTTTTCCCGGAGATCGTGAATAAACCGTATTGTTCTTAAAGCGAGGTGGA